>NC_139725.1:26002187-26012187 GCF_964211835.1 Anser anser | reverse complement strand
CAATTCCTAGTCATAAGGTAATTATGGGATTCCACTGTTGAAGAAGTGCAGAATTTGGGGCAGCATTTGGAGAGTATGCCTTCAGAGACACTAGAATGGAGTCAAAGATACAAAACATTCCCAAATCAACAACATCCAGTAATGCATGGTGAAAGATACAGGTCAGTTAGTTGTATGTTCTACTAGTCTCTAAATTGGCTGAAACAAGCCTGAGCATTTCCTAACGACTAGCTGTAATTAGGATAAATAAGAAGAAATGGACTTGGAAACATCACCAAACTCCTTATAACTGATAGCTCCTATGGATATAGACTCACCTGGAACAATTAGATTCAGTTCTGTCATCCTATCTCAAAAATGTCCACTGGAAGCACCAGAGGTTCAAAGATAGAAAAGAATCATTGGCGCACTGAAAAAACATTTATTTTACAAGACAAACACCCACAAAAAAGAATACCACAGAAGTAAGAAGATGCCTGCTTACCATTTCTGCTCAGTCAGAACACCAACGAACATTCAAGTAACTCTGAAGAAAGCAATTAAACCTTTCTTCTATGCAAAGATACACGTTTATGAGATCTGTAGCTACAAAACATCACGACCAAGGACATCATAGGATCTTAAAAATGCCGGATATTTAGAACTGTGAGTATTCAAATTAAAAAGAAAAGCGAACTGTAAGAGTAGCGATTCTCAAAATGAATCATCATTTTGGAAGTGATACAGAACAAAAGCCAGCATTTGCTTTAAGAACTTGTTTGGAAGACAGACAAGTGGGTAGTGGTTATCTTGTTAGTGCCTACTGTAGAAAATTATTGTATTTTTATTTGGTAGGAGTTGGGGGTAGAGCTTGCCAACATAGCCAATACTACCCACTGTGAAGCCCAGGATCCCAGACTATGAAGCAATGCATAGCTGTTTTGTTCTCTTCTGAAGGTTGACATATCTTAAGTATCTTTATTGTTCTCCCATCTTGCAGTATGATGGACAGAGGCAACACTTCATCTAGATTGCAATTGTAGGGGCAGAGCAGGGAGAAATATGTTCTCAGTGAAGTTTTGCAAAACCTACTATGACTAGGGCTGCATTCATTGCTGTAAAAACCATTATCCCAATCAAACAATTTTATGATTAAAAGATCACTAATTGATCTGGTATGACAAATATCAAATTAATACATAACGTGATGCTGCCAAAAAACATTAATTAGACTAGTAATGCTGTAACTGCATGATGGTAAAAACTGCCATTTTACCAAAGATCTATTCTGGCACCTACTTGAGGACCAGGTGCCAAATTAAAAATCTCATACATTAAAAAAAAAAAAAAAAGTTCCAAGGAATTTGAGATTAAAAGGCTAGATATGCACATTAGCTAGGAAAGAGTGGTTTGAAAGGAACAAATTCATCAACATTCTGCAATACTCTCCTCACCTACCTTAACAGGAAGACTGCAGAAGAAGAAAGGCATTTTAGACAAACAATGTAAAATTGTACTTATCTAGCAACAGAACAACAGAACTCTTACTGTAAGAGTGAAATTCTTTCATAAAGGGGAATGACAAAAGGAAGAAATGGAGACTCTTATGCATAGCCTGAGACTGCACAATGAACACAGGGCCCCCACCACTATTTGCTCCCCATGAAAGGCATATTTCTTTCACTTTGTCCTCTCTTACAAATACAGAACATTTGTATATATGTATTAAAACAAAGCAAAAACCACCAAAACCTTCACTGCGTGTGCTTCTCCTTGGGAGAAAAGGAGAGAACAACACGTGACAGACATGCAGTCACACAGCTTAACACACTACTGGAAGGCATTCACATACAGTAGGATAAATGAAGGATAAGCTCCCATACAGAATGGAGAAGTAGTAAATCACAGTGGAAGAATATTTTTTTTTTCACCACTCCAAATAAGGTTGTTGAGCCACAAAGAATTTTTTGGGAGAGGTATCACAAGTTTAATGTAGGTGAATAATACATCAAAGTCAACTAACGTATTCTTGAAAAGAGTAAGCAATCAGTAAAAAGCCATGCACATTATGTAGACTTGAAATGTATCCCTGTTTCACTGGGGAAAACTAGTGAGGAATAGTTTTAATTTTTAATTAAGAAGAAGTACTATAGCCCATTTATTAAATATGTTTTGAATGGCTCCATCGTGAATTAAGGTCAAAATACATTTTCTAAATTCTCAAGCTATGACGTAGGATTAGCTTTATTGATCTTCTGCTTGATTTGTAGGAGCCCCCAATCATCATTTTGACAGTTTTATCATACAGTAATAGACTTCCTTTTAGATAATTACAGTTACTACATTCAATTTCAATCTTTCGTAGGACTTTACTTATATAATCACACCTAGATGACATTTCTTTCTTTAGTCATACATATCCCAATAAACTTTGGATAATAGCACTATTTATTTTAACATCATAATTTTAAGGATTACCAAAACAAGGTCAAGAGTTAACTATACAAGAAAACTCTGGTCTTCGAAATCTTCTGTTCCAAAATTCACTTTTTAAGTAATGAGCAACTACTTCAGGAAAACAAAAAGCAGAACAGGTAACATTAAGAGACAACAAGTTACTTAAAAGTTTTCAGTTGTAAGCATCTCTCGTTTCAATCTGTACCTGTTGTTTCTCAAACTACTGCCATGTGCAGCTGTCAGCAGCCTGGATCCATCTTCTTGATGACTTCCCCACAGGTACCAGCCAGGCTGCTGTTCAGCCCCCTGAAACCAACCATCTCTCCTCCCAGCTGAGAAGCCCCCGTCCCCTCAGCCTCTCCTCACTGGGAAAGTGCTCCAGCCCCTTCACCATCCTGGTGGCCCTCCAGTCGATCAATGCTTTTCTTGTACAGCTGTGGTTTAATCCAGGAGGAGTCTGAAGCATACTGCTGAGCATACTCACAACTTTTCTTTGACAGTCTCAACGATGTCAAACAGCACAGTGCTGATTGCACTAAAATCATGAAGCAATGTGACTGAGTGGCGTCTGTATATAATGTTTTCCCTTCTTGGCTAAAGTTTCTAAATACATTTCTGCATAGCCTTGACTCTTTAAAGTTTAGTTATTCATTTAAAAATCAGAACAGATTTAATGTGGCAGCACCGTATTTTGTTGACCTGCTTATTTTCCAGTGATTTGCAAATAGCGGGTTCCAGTCTCCTTCGTCAAAGAACTGATTAAACTCAGGTAGTTTATTGCCTGAAGGCTCTATCATCTTTTAGGGAAAGGGGAATAAAATAAAGAGGGGCAGAGGGGAGAGAAGGTATTTTAACTGCACTGGAAAAAGAAAAACAATCGCAGCCCTCAGCAAATTGTTTTTCAGTGCTTTTTCAACTGCTTTTCATTGTTTTCTTCACTGGTTTACATTGGCTGCTTAAGACAGTTCTGAGGATGTCAAGTGTTTGGATCTCCCTTTCAGATGACTTCCTGCATTTTGTTGCATAATCAGCTCTTTAATTGAGATGTCTCAGTAGCACCCTTCAGGCACTGCATTTAGCATCCTTTTTAGCTTTTATCCTTTTTGCCCAAGCAGAGCTGTTCTGAAGTACAGCAAAGTTAAGTCATATAATGCATTTTGAGCTCCCCCAGTACACTTGGCATGGATGCTGTGGTTCTTCAGGGCAAAACTTGTGGAAAGATGTTCCAGGCATTTAATGCTTGTGTTTTAGCATTGTGCTACCTACATATGAGGGATAAGATTTGAAGAGAAGTTTAAATTGGGTTATTTGCAGCAAAAGCCATTTTTAGAGAAGACAGCAGGGCCAATTCCCACTGCTGTTGTTAAGTTATGCTGAAGCAGAAATATTTACCCAGATGTTAGTGCATCTGCTCTTGAAGGTATGCATCTCACACTAAAGGATGTCTACCTCACATAAGTTTGAGGATATTCACTTCTATAAACAGAAATGACTTACTGTGGCAGATGGCCATGATCTAAAATCTGAGATGACACTGGTCAGGTAGCTCACCTGTAGACAGTGTTTAGCACAGAGCATGTTTTCTATCTACTCAGGATGCAGGCTTTCTCTAATATATTCTAGAAAGAGAAGTTCAAAACTAACTAGTCCAAAGAAAAGTAACTTTTAGAATTTGAAGGCAAATAGCTTTTCTCAGCAATACTGTCTCAAGAAAAATTCTCTCTAGCACCGATTTATCAGTGCACTACTGAGGCTGCATTCATTCAGGCATTTATACAGAAATGGGAAGACTGAGACTTGCTCAGTGTTATAGAAAAGCTACTGAATTTCTTCAGGAAAAGGGGACAACAGACTTATAGAAGTTAAAAAGAAAAATCGTCCTTCATGCTGTGTTCATCCATTTTTCCCCTTCTAGTTTAAAGAGGAAGCAGGGAAAGAGCACATGTGGATTCAGAAGTGTCTAGCTCTCATAAATCCATGCCTGTCAAGTGTTAAAGATTGAATCCTCGTCTTTGCTTTGACACAAGCTCTCTGTAGGACTGTGGCCAAGTAAATTAACCTGTTTATGGTTCAACTGTTTCATTTGTAAACTGGGAATAGTATTTGGACCACAACTCAAGCAAGCCTAGTGAATAAGCCAGTATTTCAAGATCATCAAGAAAGTGTTGTGTAGTGGTTAGAAACCCAATCATGTCAGCACCATTCACTTCACTTCAGTAGTGCATGCTGTCCAGAATAAGTGGAAATAAAAGCATTACCTGAAATATTTTTTCTCATATAACAAGAAAAGAAAGACCAGAATTTCACTAAAGATATCAGTATTCATGCTGAAAGTATATAGTAAAAAGTAGTCAAATGAAAACTATTCTTTTTTATTGTAGCTTCAGTCTCTTGCTTCTGTTCCGCTGTGCTTTTTTCATCTATGAGTTAATGGGATGAGAAAATAAACTGCTTGCATGCATCCAGCACTGGGATTCCAGAAGCACTCCCCATTTTCTTCAGAGGAAGTTTTAATTCAGTTGCCAATTTTCATCTGCAAGATACGTTTGCTCTGAATACCTGCATATGAGACCTGTTCTATAACCACATCCCTACATCACCAGGCTATTATATGGCAAATTAAAAAAGGAGCTTGTTAACACTGAAGGAAAAATAATTCCCCATTCCTAAAATGAGAACAAGTAAAATACTGACAGCAGATCAAAAATCAGGACCATATTCTAATTTCTGGGGCAGAATCTGCTCTGTAAATTCAAGCAGGAGAGTCTCATTTCATTTGTTTCTGTGTTGAGAATGCTAAATTCATTTCCACTAGTGCAACTAATATGTTTTTAAAACTGTCTCTACCTCACTGGCTTTCCATTCTTACCAAGGCTTCTAAAAGAAAGAATAGTGAGATACCTAAAAAATGATTTTTTTTTTTCTTTTTTAATTTTTCCACCCAAACAGGGAACCTCTACTTCTGGGAACATAGCTTAAACATCTGGTGTATTTCCTGCCTCTGTCTGTAAAAATATTCTGCCTTATCAGTATGATAGGGAAATGGAGAAATGAAAAAAATATAAGTAACTTCAAATGCTTGTTTAGAAATACTATCATTATTCACTACTAAAAATGACACTTTCTCAAGAATCTGCATTTAATAATGTGCACGTAAATGTAAGGAAACTGTAAGTTATGCAACTGTATCTCTTTGCAACAGTGAAATCAACTAACTGGGGTTCATTAAGTTTGCATTCTATTGACTGATAGAAGTTATCCAGCAAAATACCCTTGACTTAAGAAAAAAAGCTCCTTTCCTTATACTAAATGGCTAGAACAAAGTTTCAACAACATGAAAAACCACACCAAAAAGTACACCAACACCTTGTCAATACCTACCGTGCATTTTTACTAGAGGAGGCCACCCTACACAATTTAAGTTTTTCATATATTCAGTAGACAAAAAGTGAAGGTATTGTTGTATCCAACATTGTTTTTGGAAACAGTTATTATATTATTATATTTATATTTAGCATTTTCACAGCCTAAAAGACTACTGTTTGGCCCTGTTTTGTGTCTAGGTTTGATAGGTGCATACTAAATTCTCTCACAGGTGCTGTGTTTTAACATAGTTCTAGGCTACCAGCCTGAAACCAAATCCTTACCTCTACGGATTCTGCATTCTGATAATTAGTCAATGGTAATACACTTCTAAAAGATGAAGCATATTCCCACAGTATATGTATCAGGTAGTAAACGCTTTGTAATAAGGAAAAACATGAAATAAGAGTTATTCAAATATATATTTTAGTTCCTGGAGATTTAAGTAATTTGATATTCTTGTGTAAGAGCTTCTGCAGAGCTGAAAATAACTTCTAAAAGCTAAGTATGAAGCATTTTCTAACAGAGGTAATACAACTTTGAGATGTATTTTATCTATGTTAAGGATTGTTGACATACAAGGAGCTTACATTTATGTAGTATTCACAAAGCAAATAGATTATTTATGTTAGGTATGCTGTAATAAAAATACCAGACAAATTTGAAATCAGAATTTTAAATTATTTTTATTATACATACTGTCTAAAATTTAATAATTATAGTTGCATTGTGCAATTTGTAATGCTGCAGAGTGCTTGTTTTACAAGTTTTCTAATTCTTGCCTTCCATTTCTCTGCCTTCACTTGGCAAGTAGACTGTGGATGCATTTCAAGTGAAGCAATGAATACTAAGACTGCTCTGCTCAGCTTCACAGAATGGTTGAGATTGGAAGAAGCCTCTAGAGGTCAGCTGGTCCAAGCCTCTGATCAAGCAGGGACAACTACAGCAGGTTGCCCAGGACCATGTCCAGGCAGCTTCTGAAGATCTCCAAAGAGGGAAACTCCACAAACTCTGGGCAACTCATGCCAGTGCTCCATCACCTGCACAGTAAAGAAGTGCTTCCTGATGTTCAGGAGGACCCTTCTGTGTTCCAGTTCATGCCCACTGCCTGCCGGCACTGGGCACCACTGAAAAGAGCCTGGCTCAGTCCTCTTTGCACCCTCCCTTCAAGTATTTACACACACTGGTAAGATCGCCCAAGCCTCCTCTTCTCCAGTGTGAACAGGCTCTCTCAGCCTCTCCTCACAGGAGATGTGCTTCAGTCCTTTCATCATCTTGGTAGCCCTCATTGGACTCATTTCAGTATGTCTAGGTCTCTCTTGTACTGGGGGCCCTAGAACTTGAGCACAAATTACATCTCATTGCTTTTTTTTTTTTTTTAAAATAAACATTTCACCAAAAGATGAGTGTAGAAATCCTGATAATATTGGCTTCTCTTTCAAAGTTGTGTTGTTTATTATTCAACAGCTAAAACAAAGTATTGTAAGGTGGGAGGATATTCTGACTTCATTTACATGTTACTGTCACGTTAATATTCAATAGCTGGCGGTCATACAGATGAAGCTTGCGATTGTATTTCATTGTAGTATAGAAGTGTAAATAAACGGAGGGCAGAAAGGGTGAGATTAAAAAATGTACAAGTTTTTGTACTTTCCTCTTTATGTTCCACATTGCAATTATTAATTTCTATCCCTGTTTAACATCTTTATCTGGAGAATACAAAAAAAGAGCGTACTTATTTCAAGTTTGCAGATGACACCAAACTGGGGAGCAAGGGCTGCCATTCAGAGGGTCCTAGGCAAGCTAGAGGAATGGCCCTGCAGAAATCTATTTAAAATTTAACAAAGGCAGAGTCCTGCACCTGGGAAGGAGGAACCCCCTGAATATAATGCAGTCTGGGACCGACTGTGCATCTCTGCAGAAAAGGACCTGGTGGCCCTGGCTAGGCCTGAATGTGAGCCAGCACTGTATTCTGGCAGCGGAGAAGGCCAACAGCAACCTGGGCTTTATTAACAGAAGCAGAGCCAGTAGATGGAGGGAACTGATTATCGCCCTTTATTGGAACTTTTGGAACCCATCTAGAATACTGCCTTGCACCCTGCAATTTACCACCTGGAATTTAACGTCTTAAAAAGATTCTAAATCTGTAAGTACAGAAATTACCTATTTTAAAGACATCATCATTTTTACTTTTCTTTTTAGGATTACAGAGATAACTGCAATCTATGATCTAGGTTTATAAGGTTTCATTATGCTTGTATAAGGCACACTCTTCCCCTGGCCCCACAGTTTTGTTTGGAGTTAATCTTCCATACATTGATAGAATAATCTGATAGATTTAATAAGGTAATAGGCAGAAGAATTATTACAGTGCTCGGTTGAATAATAGGTTTTGAACTTGGTTAAGTCAAAGCATAGATAGAGAGAGAGCACATTCTTCAAATTCTTCAGCATCGCAATAGAAATTGAAGCCTGTCACAGGCTGAAAACTGGCACACAAAGCTCCCCTGCTAAGACTGAAATAGTAAAAAACAACAAAACAAAAGAAACCACTACCCCAAACCGCTGAAAGGATACATTTTGTTCAAATCCAGAAACCATGTACCTTTCTTTGAGAATGTGCTTCATCACCACAGCAGAATGGTGATTACTGTAGTATAATTGTCTTCAATGTACTTAAAAGAACAGTTAAGTAGTAGAAGTCAATTCCAAACACTATTACTACTTGATGCCAGAAAACTGTAGACAATTCAACAGTATTTTTGATTGCAACAGTATTATACTCCATAAATAGGGAATTCTGTGTGATAACACATTCATCTCCACTCTAACGCAAAAATCACTGGAAAAGAAAAAAAGTATTAGATCAAGAAGTCTGACTTCTGGAATGGAAGAAATCTAGTTGTACGAGGGTATTTCCCACTACACTTAAGGTATTTGGGCACAGTTTATGTCCATGCTCCGTATTTATTTTAACAAGCATACTAAAGCCATTATTAGTTGTTATATTGTTAGTTACTCTAACAGTTCTATAGCAGCAAGCTTCTTTCCTAGAATAGGCCAGTTGGTGGAAAACTTTCCCATCATTAGGACTGATATCTTTATATAAAGATTTATCTTCTGCTTTCAACAGATTTTGTTGCCTAACTTGCAAGGAGGAATGTAAACATTCCTGCTCAGTGATAATTCTGCTCCATATTCCTTTGCCCACAGATCTATTTTTCTCGTTTCTGATTCTTCAGAAACAAACAAGAAGTCCTCTTCAAAAACTTTTGCTTATGAAGATGCACACACTGTAAACAACTTTCACCCGTACAACATGGTGTGCTTAAAAACACACAAAGCAGCCTTTCTTTATGCTCCAAACAGACTACTGTAAAATAGGTTAGGTTTCTTTTTTAAAATACTATTTGTATCACCTGAGATCTTTTAATCCTTTGCACTGTGTAACTCTATGGTTTAAAGTCTATACACAAGAGAGTTAAAGGTAACACCAAACAAGTAAATCATATAATACAGCAGTACTCTATTTTATTACAGGTGTATTTTAGTAGAATGGGGTATTACTGGAGCAATAAGCTGTGCGCTTCTGTTCTCCCAGTCTCTTTCATCCAAACGTTTTTGCAGGAGTAAAACAATTTAGAACCATGAATTGATTAGTGAAAGTAATAGTACAGCTACAGTACTCTCCTCTCCCAGAGGGAAAGCTTTTTTTCCAGTTTTAAAGGGGAAAAATTAAAAATACAAAACCAAGACTGACTGAGACTTGCAGCTCATTAAAGCTGGGGTGATTTCCACTATACAGAATTCTATTGATCTCCATAGTCCACAGTAGACAAAAAAGTGTGGTCAGGGAGGGGATGATGGATGCCTCTGCCAATAGCACTGAACAAACCTGTTAGCTAATTGCTACCAAAGACAATTATCCCCGCATTGTTTCATAATGGAAACACATTACAAAACTCTAATATACACACAGGGAAATTTGATGATTTGACTGCGGAGCCATGTGCATTGAATTTCATTGCCAAAGGCCAGCCAGGTCGCTGCTGTGAGGGAGAGGAAAGTGTCAGAATAGAAGCCAGAGTATCTCACAGCTCCTTCCCTAGGATCAGTGTAGCAACTCCACAGAATTACAACCACCCTGAGATTCCCCTACCACACCCACACCATATAACTGACAACATAGAACATGCATCTT
>NC_139725.1:25777187-25997187 GCF_964211835.1 Anser anser | reverse complement strand
ATTAGTCATCCTCTAATCTGTATGGACAGAAATAAAAGGAGTCAAGAAAATGAACTGTTTTAACCCTTCCTACTAAAAAATAATAACCTTAAAATGGGTTTTGTTATTAAAAACAAGGAAACAACAATTGATGCAACTTCATTTAATCAAGGAACTTTTAGTAAATTAGCAGGAACCTTTAGTAAATTTGTGCATTAAAGACCTATGCTTTGGCTGAAATTTCCAGCAAAACAGAAATTCAGAGTTTCTCACTCATTCTCCTTTAAGTTAGGAGACTACTTAAATTAACTGATTTATTAATAAATGAGGCTTTTTGTCTAATTATTATAAGTACTAACAGACTGGGGAACAATTTTAAATGTCTAATGTGCCTGGAAACCATTTTTTTTTAGGTTAATTACATTTCTCAGTAAAGTCACTATAGATATGCCCCTTAGGTTTTACACTGGAAGATTAAAGAAAAAAGTGAAGATTACTACCTCATTGGCCAGCTCCAGTAACACAGGGGCAGCTGCATTTTTCATCACCCCATTCAGGTACCTAGATAAGACAAAGACAGGTAATTCTGTAGTGGCAAGAAAAGGCCAGTTTATACATATCAGTATCCCCTGTGAGTCTCTTTCATTTAGGGGAAAATACTCCAGTGCAGAGTATTTGATGAGACATATCTTAAGAAGTAAGTATTTTAGACAATCACCAACTCTCCAGCATTGCCTCCTATTCATTCATCTGCAAGATATGTCAATCTCAATTAAGTCACTGGAAAAAAAATAAAATAAAATAAATACAATAAATCAATAAAACAGTCTTTCCAAAAAAAAAAAAAAAGTGGCTTTATGTCCTACAAATAACTTATACCTGTATTATTTATAGATGCATAACAGACAAGAAATCTCTATTATTCCCAGTAAAGATTTTGGGTTCCACCTTATCTTCAATTATGCAGGTGCAAAACACTACATCTTATTCAATTTACTACTGTGTACAAAAACATACATTCACAAGTTTTATCACAGATTTTATCAACCAGGGTAATCGTACGTAATAGTTTGCATACTAAAGGCTTATATCATTGAAATCAGAGTCTAACAATGAAATTACTATTGTAAAACTATTAAAGGAAGAAGTATTAAAAGGAGAATTAAGATCTATAAAGGATGACAAAGTCCAATACTCAGGATCTGATGGGAGGAAGTTATATTATTGGAAGCCACTTCGTGTTTTGTAGCCATCTGGAAAAGAACAATAGTTACCAACATTTGAACCTGCTCATTTATCGTATCTTTATTCATATAGCAAATCATTACTGACATCATTAGAAGGCCACAGTCTTTCTAGCTCTGTCATTACCTATGCATCAGAAGCCTCTCTTCTGCTCATTAGTTAGACCTTTTTTTTTAAATCATGTTACCTTTCTGTGAAATGGGTGTAAAACCTCTACATGAAAATCTGCAGAGGATGAGAGGCCTTTTTGCTTGCAAGTTATTCTGGGGCTTAATGAATAAAGGAAACAATAGAAGCTTATTGCTGTAACCTTTTTCAATTCTATGTAAAAACACAAAATAAGATGCCTCATGTATACTTAAACACTAAAAAATTTATAATGGAGGGGGAAAAAAATGAGTTCACAAACAAAATAATTAACCAGGAAGATTTGCTTGAGACTACTAATGTTCTAAATCACGCACGAAGCTGATTGAATGCCAAAGCTACCTCTGATAACAGAGTAATTGTCTCTCAGGTATTTCCAGTGCTACTGGCAATTCCATTATGGCCTAACAGGTTTCACATGCTGATGGCAATACTGTTCTGAAAAGTTCATTGATCCTTCTCGTAACTTGGCTTTGTTTGCCCAAATTTAACTAGTCTCAGCAGAATAGCAGGAACTACTCCACTCAACTGCAATTCTACCTGCTTCTAACACAGACCACTGGAAATGACTACATTCAAAAATAGCTTCAGACAGAGGAAAGCAATAGAAACACAATTATCTGTTTGTATGTAGGAGGGAATAGGAAGGAGAATACCACGCACACTGTACAACTGTAAGATGGATGCTACAAAAGAGTAGAGCAGAAGACATGTGTCATGTTTATGCTTGTAGCATTTCAAACTGGTTTCTGACTCAAGTACACTGCCCCTGCAGCTTACAAAACCTACTACACTGTAAATCTCCTAAAACAGGATTGAGATGAGTTTTCCAACTATTAACCAGAATATCTCTGATTTGAAAATGTGCGTTCTACTTGGCCATGCTAATATATTTCCAATATGAAAAACCCAGAAATATCATAAAGATTTTTCCTACCACCACCATATAGCTTCATACATAATGCATCAGTTATATACTGCTATCATACTTCAGACAGTGCAGAAGGAGACAGAGGACAGATCCTCCTACCTGATGGGAACCAAACTTAATCATACCTACAACCCTACTGGTGCTCTTAACACTTCTACTTTGCAAAAGCAAAATCTAGTTCTGTGTTCCAGGTTTAAATTAATGGAACTGGTAACACTATCATCATAGAAACGTTTTTACACAACAATACAACTACTAAAAAAAGAAAATCAAGGCTCTGAAAGAGCACAATTCACACCAGATTTTCTAAACCAGTGTCTAGTATCATCAGGCTGTCCTTAGGTTTTAAATATATGACTTTGCAGTAGCACAGAGAGTAGTTAATTGTTTACAAATGGAGGCTTTTTGTTCATTTTCCTGGTTCATATAGATTAATATTAAGCATAAATATCAGATGTATAATCACAAGTATGAATTCACTTGCCATGCAAGCTCTTCAGATATGTCAGTCTACAAAGTAATATTTTAATTGCATATTTTTACCAGTTATCATTATGCCCCAATTATGTCATTGCAATATTTTAAGTAAAGCTTATCGAAGTAACAGACAAACTATAAGATGTAGCAAATATTTTATTAGCTTAAGATGCAAATAATTGTAGAATATTGTAAAAATAACAAAGGTTTTCATTCTTCCTTAAAAGCTATTTCTGACACTTCTGTTGATAAAACAGAAGTGATCTAAAAATTGAAGCTGGCAATAGACTAATTTAATATGTAACTTTTTGTAATGTAATACAACTATTGTTTTTAAAAGTACAAGCAACTGCAACAGAAGAAGCTTTCTCACTGCAAGGAATTTATCATCAATATTAGTCTTCATACTGAAATCCTGTAATTAGAAACTATAGGCACTATATAATGAATGTTACCACATACACTCTAAAGAGTAATATTTGCTTACCTGGACTTAAAGCCAAGGAAGTATAACTGTTTTTGATAAGCCTGACCAAAACCTGAATTTTTTCTGCATTTTCACTAAAAAAAATATTAGGTGAACCGTTCTATAATGCTCATCCCAAATCTTAACTTATTTTTATAGAAAATTGTCTTCATAAACTAAGAAGCTACTTATAATTGCCATAGCAACTAGTAGTTACGAAGATACTCTTAACTGAGGTGGGGAGGTCATACCTTTGGTAATAAGTTTCAGCAGCTTCAGCAGTGTGATGCTTGGCATGTGTTCTTTTGATCTGTTTCTAGAAAAACAAAAGAAAAACAAATGCTCATACAAATGTGGCATAGATGAAAACACTGAAATCATGACTGTCCAAACACATGCTTCTTGGCTACACTCTGATATATAAACTGAACTACGTTTTTAGATTCTATACAGAAATGACGTTCAATATACCTATTGAACTGAACGTCTTCAGACTGTACTGCAATGTACCATATATGTAAAAGCCAATAAGGTCACAATAATTGAATCTAAATAAGTTTACTGAAGGCTGCAGAGGGCAAAGAAAAACTTGTTCTCTCTTTCAACCTTTGTATTAATTTTCCCTCAATTCAATTCCATCTAAGTCTGGTACACTCTAGTTTTACAATTCAATTGGCATTTTTAACCAGGAAGAACATTGCTTAAAAACAACTTATTTGAAAAACTACAAAAAGTAATTCCATAGAGACTTGCCACTTGACTGACACCTGTCATCTCATGATAAATGACTCCATTTTCTGCCTCTCTTGCCTTCTGCCACTCCGGCAATGGTCATTTATCATCATCTCTGTCAGCAATGGAAAGCAGCACTGACAGTGCAAGTCAGCAAACATTTAGCACATGGAACCACGCAACACAGGGAAATTATTATTGTCAGAATAATAATGGTTTAGCATAATTTATTACAGGTCCACCAAATAAGCAAAGGCTAGATGTTATTAGACAGATGGATGGGTAGGCTTGGCAGCCATCCACTGAGACTCAGGCGGTGCTTGATGTGGAAAAGGGAACATCCTCCAAACCAATCAGAAAGCTGGCAGTTCAATTACAAAGAAATAAAGGGACATTCATCATTCAATTAGGCACCTGTCAACCCTCACAAAGGAGAAAACTTCTAACCTGGTACTCCTGGGAGAAGATGCTCAGCAGAGTGGACTGCGATTGACTGGAACAAATAAAAGAAGGACAAAGTTAATTACTGGAGTGCACTGCAAAGAAACAAAAGAGAAGGGAGCTTCAAAGGTAGGCCTGCTGCCCTGTAATCTAACAGAACATGAAAACAAGTGTGGAAAAGTTGTTCCAGATGAACACCTCAGACAAAGGCTTCCTGCTGCTAGGTCAAGGAGAGAGCGTACGAGGGAGGGGAGGAAAATATAGCAAGAGTTTCAAAGCAAACTAGCATATTGTTTGGGTGATTCTTTTTCAGCTTCAGAATCCGCGAAGTCCTAGCAGTAGCAGGTACTGGAGTTAAAAGGGAAAAGACAAAAAGGAAAACAAAGCAAAATTTCCATTAATAATTGATGGAGTTAAATTCCATCAGCAGTTGGGAACATACCGCTTGCTCATTGGCAACATATTGAAATTCATTTTGTTAGCAGCAAGGGAACCTCTTCAGTAGCTGTCTCATATTCAGGTTAAAAACTTCCCTCTCTGTCAGAAGTAGCATATGGGACCACTGGAACATTCCCACTGAAACTGATGTGCTTTGAAAATAGAAACTTTCACAGCAGGAAGCCGAGATTCCCCGGAGTCGGTCATTTCCAAAAGCTGCCATAAGCTTCATTCATCTAAGGCTCCACTCAATGTCAAACACCTGGCAATGAAGCAACCTGGAAAGCATTCTTCCCAAGTGGGAATTTTTCTCTCTGAATTGTTAACATTTAGAAATGGGACAAGATTTTTTTTCCCTCTGAAAGGCAATCAATACCACACCGCTACTGTTTTCAATTGTCCTCTGTGGATAGATCTACCTCATCACATCCTGAATACAATTAATTACTTCTGATATATTTTCCTACTACATGCAACTTGAACAAATTATAGTCTCAATAAATCGAGTTTTATGGTACAGCAAAGCACTATGAATAATTAACATTTTCTCTGTCACGAGCTTACCTACTAAGGCATAACATAGGTAGTTCAAACATTCTGCAGTCTCTAAAGTCTTGCTCTTCTGCCAGATTTCCTGTATGTGAGTTTAATGCCTGTATTACATCATATTTACATTTAATGTAAATATGCTGTCCCTACTTAAATGGCCTTTTTCCTTGCAATTTTCACTCCTTGGGGATACTAATTTAAGTCTGACTCCCTTTTTGAAAAGGGAAAACCGAGGCACAGAATGACTAAATGGCGTGTTCAAGTCAAAACAGAAGGTATGTTTATACAGCACGATATAAAGTTACCTCTAGATCAACTAGTTGACGCATTAGGAGCAAAGTAACCAGGTTAATGCTGTGCTATACAGTGAGCTTATTGGTTTTGGTTATCTGTATCTGTGCTTCCAGCGTCTTTGCCACAATACTGTAGCATAGGCTTGTCTGCCCAGCAACGCATCTGTGTGACAGCAGTAAGCTGAGCCTTGGTCTCTGGCATCTTACATGTGAGAATGTCCTCCCTGGGTACTCACTGACTGAACGTTAAAACTGTAGAAAAACAGTAGCAATATAACCCATCTAATATACAGATTAAGAAATTAACCGATTACAGAGAAAGAAATGACAATATAGTCAAGATTTTAAATATTCTTAAATATACATAATTGTCACAGAAGCTAAGAGATATGTACCACAATGCCTCCCCAAAAAGGTGCATCATTCCGTTATGACAACCTTCGATATGCAGATGTGATCAGTAAAAGGTGAACAAAGGAAAGAAATTAAGATTATATATGTACACAGGCAAAATACATATGCAAAGCTATAGTTTTCCAAGTTGATTTATTTGAAAAACACAAAAACCAACCAAACAAAAACCCCAGCAGTCTATAAATAAGTTGGATACATATGGCCCCCTAATGGCTCTCCACGTAACTATTATTATCTTGCAGATTTACATGGTCATAATGGTAGAACTGAATGCAGAACAAAAGATTCAGAAGCAAAACAACAACAACAGAGCAAAAACCAAGCAACCAAGCAACCAAACAAGCAGGACAGCATTTAACTGGATTTTTGGTTTGAGTTCTCCACCTGATACACCAATTTTGTATTTTTAGACTATTGCCTGTAGAATTACTGTAGTTATTGTACAATTATCTTAAAACATTCATTGACATATCAAAGAGTTGAGATCATTCTTTCTCCTACACACAGCTGACTCTTGTCCGTTTGTTCCCTTGGTGTCCTTGAATTCATCTTTCTACTTCAGTTTACTCCTCTCCTATGCTTCCAACTGTTCAGATCATTTAAGACTTGCCACAAATACTAAAAAAAAACTTCAGTCCAAGAACTGAACAAGTTGGATATATACTAGATTACAGTACAAAAACATTACAGCAGTGACAGAGCACTACTTCAATAGTACCATTCAAAGAATTTCAAGCCTTACTACCAGATCTTCCTCCTTCCCCAAGAGAAGTGGATTTGCATCTTCACATGGCTGCTTCCGTGTTTCTTTTACTAACATAGTTTCCCTGTTAAACACCAAAACCACTCATCTGCCACTCGATGTTTCCTTGCCACAATTCCATTGCCACTGACAAAATGAAAACTGCCTGGCAAAATGAAAAAGCTCCTAAAACACAGCTGGAGCATCTACTGCAAGGTACCACTGACAGCAAACTCAAACATCATGGTTTTGAAAACTGTGCAAAAAGACAGTACAGTGTACTTGGAGATGGGACAGAAGTCACGAACATGAATCTGCATTGCAAGACATAGCACAAAAAGACCACAGCAGCTGATGCCAACAATTCAGTTTACTGCCATGTAACTTATTCAGGGGGGATCTATCAAGTGCATACAAATATCTGAAGGGAGGCTACAAAGAAAACTGAGCGAAGCTCTTTCGAATGTTGCCCAGTGGCAGGACAAGAGGCAATGGGGCACAAACTGAAACACATGAGTTTTTGTCACACCACCAGGAACTTGGGAGAATGACTGAGCACTGGCACTGGTTGTGGAGTTACAGAGTTCGGGGCTTTGGAGTCTTCCTCCTTGGAGATGTTCAAAAGCCGCCTGGACGTGGTCCTGGGCCGCCTGCTCTGGGTGGCCCTACCTGGGCAGGGGGCTGCAGCAGACCTCCAGAGGTCCCTGCTAACCTCCCACCATGCTGTGGTTAGTGCTGAGTGCCATTACTGCTACAGAAGCAGCCAAATGCCTAGGGCTCTAGCCTTCCTCTGCAGGATTTCAAAGCTGCAAAAGAGCAGACAAATTAATATTGCTAAGGTATCGAGGAAAACAACCATACCACGTAAAAAATCTTTTATTCAAAATAAAATTTCAGCGTTGCATAATTGCCTCTTACAGAATAAACTTCATAGTAAGCCTCATGGCTTACTGGATGACTGGGAATATATAGACATGTTTCTGTAAAGGAAGCTCCTTGGTCAAGAACTGACTGTAGAGCTGTGGTATGGACTTGCAGATTTTCTAAAACAAACAAACAAAATCCCAAACCCATAATTCTCAGTACTACCTAGTTTAAATAACTGGTATATTTTCCAGTAAAGCAAGACAACTTTCCTTGTAAGTTTTGTAGCAGCCACTTTCATGGAAACATTTCCTTTTGCAATACCAGATGCTAATGGAGATAACTCCCAGAACTCCATTCAAAGCAACCAGCCTAGCTCTTGAAATACCCTCTTTTTCTTGTACAGCAGTGTCCGTAATGAACCAATTTACCTTTTGTTACTCTGTTGATGTTAGTGGCATACTTCCATCTGAATGCCTGATGTAGTTTGTGCTCTTGTCAATACAGAACCTGATTTATGCAGAAAACAGTGTGAAATCTAAAACCTACCCAGCGCTACAAAATGTTCATGTCTTGTTTAAAGAAAATAATTCTTTAAAAATACTGAAATGTTATTTCTGGGTTCCAAATGATATAAAGACATAAAAATTTGCTTTTCATTTAAAAAAAAAAAAAAGTATTACAGATTTCAAATCCCATCCACGTTTAGAATGGGATGCCCAAGTCAGACCAGAACATGCTAGAAATAAGTCAAGCTAAAAAGACAATTGCAAGTCTGGTGCCAGAAAAATAATATGCCTTTCAGTTATTTAACATGTAAGAATAAAACTTAGACTAGTCTCTCCTCTATCAGATTCTGGGATTCATTAGAAGTGCCATCATCTCTGGAGAAATGTTTGCAATGAGTTGCAGTGAGTATAAACTAGTAATAGATAATATGCTGACACAGATCAGTGCTTCATAACTACAGATGATGCAAAATTATGGCCAAGAAGCAGCTAGTAAGGACCCAAAGATTTTAATTGGATCAAATCAACTTCTCTACAAAGTATGCTTGCAGGTCTAGCCAAGACTTGGAGTGCTGTCCAACTTAATATTTGCTACTTACTAGAGCCTTGCCCTGAGAAAATCCAAACATGACTTGATTATGACATGATTATTATCATCCCTTTCAAATAATGAATTGTTTAGGGATAAAACTTAAACTTCCCACTTCATTTTCTGAAATTTCTCAAAATGTAAAATTTTCGGTACAAAAACAAGTTTCTACTTGTTTCATCTCTTCACTTTAAAATGAATTTCCTTTTTCTCAACTTTAACTCAACACTTTTTGCCCAAAATAGCACAACTAAAAATGCTGCTTTACATTTCATGTATTTTGTGATGGAACAAAGAAAGAATACCTGAACAGTAAATAAATAAATATATAAAAAAATCAAGAGTAAATGTGAACTACAGTATTTAAACCAGTAACAATTCAGACAAGTGGAGACAAGCAGGGGGACAGCAAAGTCCACTATGAAACAAACCAATGTAATACATATCATACACACAGTTTTTTTTTTTTCTTTTTTCCCTAACACATGAAATCTACAAAGAACATACCTTCATTGCTTCCCTTTCACAAAATGGAACATTCCACGTCAGGAAGATGATAAACATAATGGTTAAAAGACTATGTGAGGATAGGATATGCATTTCCAAAATTCAGAGGCTGTAATGTGTGAAATCCCAAGGCAGCACTGTCAAAGCTTCTCTTGAAAGAGCATCCAACAGTGCATCTTAGCTATTGTAGGAATTCAGGTATGGAAGAAATTGTTTCTTTCCTTCCACATTCTTCAGCATGAGTATGGAGTGCTAGTCATATCCCGTCATGAAATGTTCTGAAGCAGACAGCAAGAGACCCTCATTTCTAGTAACCAGAAATGAACTTTCTCTTTCTATCTATAATAAGTTTTAAAATATTTTTGCCGATGTGATATTGATCTTTAAAATATAATAATAAATACAACTTAGGCCTACAATTGTGTGATGCTGCCACGCTGAACAAAGAATCTATGTGAGGAAAGAAATATATAATTTTGACAAACTTAAATGTCTGGAGGTGAAAGGAGAATCCTTGCAGCTATCCTAAAATTCCAGAGTGAGTCTGAAATGTGTTTTTCCATCATTAAAGACATGAAACAAAGCTGAGCATATTAATTCTCATCTTCTGTGCTGCAAAATCTTTGCAACAAGAATTCCTAAAGAAAGCTATGTTTGCATACTGCTTATCGCATGCTAACCACTCGATTTCTAAAAACTCCATAAATAATTATTTCAAATAGATCTAGCAGCATTGGCTCAAATGTGTAATACATACACAGATGTGTAAAGCCTCCATGGCTTCCTAGAACTGCAGGATGTAGGCTAACAAGCACTGCAGTTATGTCTGTAAATCAACTAAAACCAGTCTGATGGTGAACTTCCTTTGTGAGTGAAGGTGACAACAAGTGAATTCTCAGAACTTCTTCCAAGTGTCAGGACGGGAAGAAGGCTTCTTAACCACCTGAATGTGTCCACAATAGGATCTAGTAAGCCTCAGGAATAACAAAGGCTTACTAAAATTTGAGAACTGCTATGCTGATACAAATCTAAGCATTAAAGGATGTGGAACGAGGGAGAGAAAGTTACTGACCACTAGAATAACGTTATGGTTTTAACCTCTCTTTGCAGCTTTTAATATTAAAATCTTTCCTAAAGGTTTAATATGTTTGTGGCCACTTCACTGAGTGGAAGTTCTCAAAAAGCAAATTATTGTCTCTGTACACATATATACTTTACCATTCACAAATCTAACATGAATTTAAAGCCATCAAATAACCAATTTAAGCTAAATCAATGTACGTGTCTGTATATGTATGTATATATACACGTGTGTCAACGTATGTCTATATGTGCCTAAATCTGAATTTGAATTGGAGTAACTAAGTCACATAAAAGACAGTAGGTCTTCAGTTACAGCACTGTCATTTCTGTAAAGCAGGTATCTTCCAATATCACAACTTTCCAGCTATACCAGTATTTTGGGAACCATAAAACCAATATCATGTGTTGGGGAAATACTCCCATTATAAATATATTTATACCATAAAAATTCAATAAATATATAGATAAAAAGAAGTACCTGTGGTACAGCTGACACAGTCATTAAACTGTACAACAGCTTGACTCAGAAGATGTAAATATGAATTACATACTAAAAAGTGTCTTTGCATCAGATTTATAGCTTTGGTAGGTTTAAAAATAAAAACCAAAAATAAAGAGTCTGCAGAAAAAGACTTCCTACATTGCAGGTGCACAATATCCAAGAATAATGAAAAGGTTAAATGCAGGCATGTGCACACAACTTTGCTGCCTATAGCCAAGGTTTTGAGAATAACTGTATGACAAAGCTCCGAGAAGGCTACTTGCGAAGAGTCATCACTTCTATGACCTTGACATTGGTTGGTCTCACAACTTCTATACAATTTAGTGATGTGCAAGAACAGATGATGGTGCAATACATAGAAATGGCAGCATTTAAAATTCATAGTAGCATAAGGCCATTACTTTTCCCACTGGGCCACTTGAACTTTAATAATGTCTGACCTAGTTGGCCAATAAGTTCTAGCAGCAGACAGAGGAAAATTGCCAGTATTAGATACTGTTTGAATGATTTTTCATTTAGAAAGACTTAGAAGTTCCTTTAAGAACAGGGCACCAATTCTTCCTGTAGACACCTCATTTTTTGGTGTCTGTTGTAACAGCCAATATATTTTAAAACAACTGCAGACAACAAACAATTTGTAACTGATGTGAAAAAAAATGCAGAAGTAAATACCAATTATCAATACAGGCAGTGCTCACAACATAGCGCTTGCTCTCCAAAAAATTTAATTCCACCTCATTCCATTAATAACAAAAAAACTTAACTTTCCACAGCAGTAATACAAGTTTAACTCAAAATATGCAATATTCTAACTGTTACAAGGTATTTTTGATCTAGCCAAATAAAAAAAAGAAGTCAGAAGACACTTCTTTCCTATATGCTTCTGTACACTCACAGTGCGAACAACAGTCCCCTTCCGAGGGAATAAGCAGCGGTAGCTTTTGTGGCTGAAGATGGAACTCTGAAAACACTGGAACAGAGGACTGGTATTTCCAGTTGAAAAGAAACTACATTTTGGTCTCATCATGTTAGTAAGCAAATAGCAGAATAATATTTCTGATAAATTATTGTCTGTATTTTTCTTTCCAGAATTAAACATTAGTGTTGTAGTATGTTCGAAACCTACTTAAATGCCAAACACACACAGACCCCTGTAAATAAATATTTTTCCACTAATGCTTCAAGTAAAGTCTCTTCCACAAAAACATAAAGCTACTTTGTAAAGTTCATTTTTCAAACAGAATCTGCTACAATACAAAACCAAAGGATATTCACAACACAGGTTTAAAAATACAGTGTCAATGCTAGAACATGAAATAAAAACTCTTAGACAAATATTCTGACATAAGGCTTCAATGACTTTCAAATCTTTTCAACTTACACATACCAGAACTACTCTGGTACCCTTTGATCATCTAGTCAGGGAGCCCACTGACAAAAGAAACTGATAGGAGGAGTCAAATAGAGTTTGCCTCCCAGCTTCAGTTTGATAATCTCAGGACTTTTCCTCCCCATTTCCTTCTCCTGCTATTCTCTAATGTTCTCCTTTTAACTCTGCCAATACAATTTCTCAGAAATAAATTCAAGAAATTAAACAAAATAACTGCAAAGCTTGAGACTAATATTATGATGCCACATAAGCAGATTTGCTATGTCTATGTCCTCAGTTTAGCAGGAACATAACAGCCAGGAAAGAGGGAGTGAACATACTCCCTAAATAGAGGCAAGGCAGAGACTGAAAGAGAAAAGCAAAACCTCTGCAAATGCTTTGGCTGCATTTAAATGTACACCATCCATACTTAAATTCAATTTATTTCAGTTAAGGCTACACAGAAAACATGTTTTCAAGTTTGAACTTTTTTCTCTTTGTACCACCATCTAAATGCTGCTCCATCAGACAGAAATACAGAAGTTTTGGTTACCTGATGACAGCTGTGCAACGAAACATGCACCTAGCTGCAATTACACTGGACTTCAACAAGCAGATAAGGCAGGGAAGCTGCAAATTAAGCCAGGGATTTATTTATCCCTCATCTTTTCTACCTGCCCTCTTGATAGGGCCAAAGTCCTTATGTTGAAATAACATTCAGACTTAGTTGGCTGTTATCGGAAAGAAGTATTTGATATATTTGAAGTATGTTGATGTATTTGTTTCATGTTCTTTGTCTTTACTTTGTTTAGGTAACTATTGTCTTCCCTTTCCTCCCAAGAAAAGTCAGATTGTACAACACCTCATCTAAAGAGGTTTTTCAGACTATGATCTTAAGTGTCCTGATTTGTGGAAAATAGGGATCATTCCACTTTATAACTTTTTTCTTCAAATCTACATTGTCCCTAAACCATAAATGCTTTAAGTTAATTTTAGAAAACTATTTTTATTAGTAAATGACAAATTGAAGCTAATTAGACTCTTCATTTTATGTTAAAAAATTAGTCTGTATGTAAAAAGCATATCTGTGCCAATTTGAAACTAAATAAATCCCCAAACACCCTTAAACAATTTGCTCCTAAAAATATATAATCAAATTTAGAAAACTATAAATTATATTTAAATTTATTATTTACAAGCAATTAATTACGAAGACAGCCAGGTGGCTTTCATTACATAAATTACTGTTAATGACACTTGCCTCATGCTGCTACTGTATTTAGCATTTGCATGCATCACATGTCAAGCACACACACTGTTGCACAGCTATCTCCAGGGTAAAAGTGAACACCTTAAGTCAAAAAAGCTTCCAGTAACCCAATCAAAAATTGTTAATTCCTTAAACAAATCGGGATCTTCCTGAAGTTTCTCACACGGGATATAATTTAAAGAATTTTAGCTCTATCAAACACGGATTGTACAGAAGTGCAGTTTTAAGTAAATTCCAGTTTGGGTGATGACACTAATTTAAGGCAAGAAATAAACCCATTTATAACTAGTTCACTAGAGGTTTTTATTCTCATACCCTAAACAGTGTATTGAAGTTTATCATTTAAAAGTTGCTGATAATAATACACATACAAAAAAATCAATACAGAATAACTCTTGCCTATCCACCTCGCTGACAGTGCAGTACTTTGTTGTGTATCTATACGGTATTTTAGCACGCATGCCTATATTTACAAAGCCTACTTTCAGTCTTTCCAAGACTGAAGTCTTCCAGTTTAAGGTTGATTACGCCTCTCATGTATAGCTTACTAGAGGGCATCGCTTACGTAGAGGGAATAAACTAATGTAAACCCTGGAAACATGGCAAAATGCACTAAGAAGGAAATCCAGCTGTTCCTTCTTAGTAGCGGCCATCCAAGATTCTTTTTAAAACTGCCTATCTAGAACTGTGACAAATGCATTCATTGGCAGGTGATAAGAGAACATCTGACAAGAGGTGATCGCAATTTTACATTATTCTACCCTAACACTTCTCTACCCTTCTTTTCCACTCCTACCAATCAAAATTTCCTTTCCTTTCCTTTCCCTTCCCTTGTTCTTTGTACTACTCTGAAAATGGGGACAAGGATCACCCGCTTTGCTTCCTGCGTTGCCGCAGAGGCCAGGCTTCCAGCAGAACTCTGATGCCATGCCCTAGCTGAACAGAGTCATCCCTGATGTAAACAGTCCATAGGTTCACCGTAGAGCACCACCTTCAATAAGCGCCAAAATCTGACTTGGTCTTAGAATGGGCCCAGCGGCCTTGGTAAATAAATATGTGGGAACCATGGAAGAAGTAAAACTAGTTCAACATCAAACATTTGCTCTGTGTTAAAATAAACTAAAGATGACCTCAAACTGCATCAAGTCATATGGCATGACTCACTGACACTTCTTAAATTTCTGGGAGTTGTCAAAAACGTAATAAAAATATACATTGCTGTCTTCGCATTAAAGCATATAAGGACCAGACTTTGGAAAAAAAAAAATCCATGAGAGGAGGGTAACTAAACTTCACTAGAATTCAGTGAAATTTGACAATTAACATCCTTTGAGCAGTTTTTAAAAAGGTCCTAAACAAAACATCCCAACCCTATCCCTCTCCCATTTTTAAGTCTTAATACATTAATGATAAAGCAGCAAAGGCCACTGTGTCTTTTCTTCCTTCAGATTATTTTTTAAATTTGTTCTCCACATTTAACTCTCAGGTTTTTGTATGCTTCCTAATTCCTAATAATGGCAAATTAGCAGAACTAGGATATCAGAAGACAATGGCAAATGAGAAGCTGGAGGAAAAAATATTCTGTACTGGACTGTTTCCATTTCTGTATGCTAGTCAGTAACTACCAGCTTATCTGACATACTCTTATAAAAAAAATGCATGTTCTTACAAAAAGGTGAGAGTCATCCCCTCGACTTTTAACTAAAGGGCACCTGAAAGCTTCCCAATCAAAACCAGGGGTGTTGAGACCTATATTATAGAAACCAAAGATTTAGAGGGAAGAAGGAGACCAATCTGTGGACTAATACTAATTTGGGGTGGATACCTTTTGTTTTCAAACTTCTCCTTTAAGTAACAGTTTCTTCGATCAACTTTCACTTAGCAGTAATTTCTCCTTCCCCACAACAGTAAAGCTTTAAGGCCCAGAAAAAAAAAAAAAAAAAAAGAGTGAATTTTATTGTTAGCACAGCTGATATGCAAAGCTGGCTTCTCTTGGTACCCTAAAGTATTTTGTTAATGCACCACTTTCCACTAAACCAACCACAAACAAATCTTTAAGTTAAAGTTATGGTCATTCCCATGTAATCTGTTACCTGTAACAAACAAACAAACAACAAAAAAAGGCAGAAGGCCTCTCCAGCCACCTAATCACCATATCAATGACACATGCCACAACAGAGAAGCACTAGTTTATTTGATTGATCATGGTAGATAAACTCCAAATAACAGAGAAATTAACAAATGCTTGACATTTGCTCAACATCCATTATTCTGACACTGCTTTCAGGATTTCAAAGCCTGGGAGTATGCTTAATCAACATTCATATTCCCCAGTGAGCTACAGGCACCATATTGCGCCCCGCCTTAGTACTGATGAAAACTGCATATTGGCCATTTCCAAAATGTTCTGGGACTCCACACAGGGCCCCTTCTCTCCCTTGTTCCTGTTCTGCAGTTTTCTTTTAAACACTTCCAAGACAAAAGCATCTGCCAGTTTTTCTCTCTGGGGATGTATGCAAAATGAACTTAACAGTTTTAAGGCAGGAGAAACCCTCACATCTAAATTCATTCATAGGACAGAAAAGGGCCTAAGAGGCCTCTCTAGGGACAAAACCCTGCTGAAATTTTCCCCGACAACAGTGGGAGCTTTATAAAATCTAAGTCCAGACAATTTCCAATTCAAATGCCCAGCATAGCATGACCTTTGTCAGATCTATGAGCCCTAGATGCACCCACTATTTTTTTATTCTAACCAGCACAGACATTAGACAGGGCACTACTGCTAAGCAGGAGGTTGAATATTTGCATGCTCTTCTATTGTGAAAATGTAACAGTGACAGCACTGTGTCGAATTCTTTTCCCCCTAGAACTTTAACTCCGTAGGAGAGGCATAGCTGACAGATGACTCTCCCAACATCTGTGTTATGTACACTGCACAGCTGAGGAACCTTGGATCACTGTCACAGTTTCTTGGAGATGACCTACACCTTTCTTATATCTGCCCATGATCAAAAAAGTAAAATCAAAAATTGAAAACACATTTTTTTTTAAATGAAAAGTAAATATGGCAAGGAAGATTAACATAATTTAGTCATTAAGCTGTTCACATAGCAGCTCACCATATGTTGTATAAATGTCCTATACAAAATAATTTATCAGACCTGACACGTTGCACATCATATTGTATTATTTAATACGCTTACTAAAATTTCATGGATCAAGCTCTACTTCTGAAAGCAGACAGAAAGCCCTAGAAAATATTTCTTCATCTTCTATGATTTATTTTGATTACCTTTTACAGCTACATGATAAAGTGGAACTTGCAAAATTATGAGGTTAAGGTTTACACAGCTATTGCTTCATATACTAAAATATAACAAATGGCTCCACGTCTATATACCATTTTACTTGCATTTAATATTCAGAAGCACATTAAACTAAGCACGTTGCTTTCCACTGCATATTTTAATAATTTTAACTGGTTATTTCAGTATACATCCCGATCCACTAATGCAAAGTTCCATTGATATATTATCCCTGGTGAGGAGACTAAAAAGCTAAGAATTACAAAATAAATTAGAGCCAATGATTACCATGTAATAAATGCTGACCCTCTCCCAACCAGTCTACACAGAAATAGATTAATTTCTCAAAGTAGCTGAAACATTTGAATAGTATTTTTCAATTATTGAGACTGAAAATGTCAGAACTGCAGACAAATATGACTAGATAAATGGACAAAAACTCTATCCAGAAACCTCAAAACCACAAAAACAATCATGTATAAAAATGATCGTCAGTCACTAGTGAGGTCCATCTGTAAATAGTAAATTCAAACAAAAAGCATAAGCTGGAAGCTTGTGGATACTAGCTGTTGAATAACCCAACAGGATTTTTTTTTTTTTTTTTTTTAAAATCACTTAGAGGGCATACCAAACAGATGGGTAAGGCTACGAAAAAAATCCAACAGACTAAAATCATGCATTTATCCTGTAAACAGCCATTTTCTTTTTTCTCTCTCAGACCACTGATGTCAAAGGAACACAATACAAATGAGATGAAAATGTAGTCAGACTTCTCTTTTTGGTCAATAATTAAACTTTCCTGTTTCTAATAATAGGATAAAGTATAACATCTTTCTGTGTAAGATAACTCGCTGCAATGAGGTCAGTAAACACTGTATTTAGAAACGAACTTGCTTGGCCTCACTGGAGTACCTGTCAACTGTTCAAAACAAAACTTCCTTTTTAAACACTTTAAGAAGCAAAAATTTAGCTTGTGTGTTATTTCGATTTTTTTATATTTTATGTATCTGTGATAATGACCTTGTCTAGGAAGACACATTGCTCACCTGTGTATTGAAAACTGAAGGCCAGCTGGATTGACATGCATTTTGTATTAATGCTGGAAAGGGCTAGTGTTCAGTAGCCTTTTCTTCTGTAGGAGTATCAGTAGTGGACTGATAGCAAGTTCTGCCACCTCCTAGCCAACCACAAATGGAAATAGAAAGACATGGTGCCATTATCACCATCTGGGTCCACAATAACAATGAGGAACTCCAAAAGACAATTTTGTATTAATTCATGTGAAAACCCCTTCAGTTACAGAAGTATTACCTCTATATCGGTCATAGTTTTTATGTTGTCTTTAAAACAGTTTCCAGCAAGCTGCATTACACAACCTACTACAGTTCACATAGGTATCACATAGGTCTTACTCAACGAAATATTTGAAAACATCCTGCTTTCTATGGAAGAAGAACGTGTGCTATCTTAGGATATTTTTCTTCAGCATTGAAGCTTCCTGGAGCTCTCTGGGAATGAAGGATATCAAACACTTCCAAGACCTTGTGGGCCTAGATGCAGATACGCAAACAGAGGACATTCACCCAAACAATTAAATCCTCTTCAGCACCACATCCTGACCTGAAGCCATTTCACCAGTTTAGACAGACAGCAACAACTGCTTAAATATCCTATCCAGATGAGAAAGATAAAGCAGGGGATTCAAGTTCAAGAAATTTCCAGCATAAAGCAATGAGACTGTCATTATCCATCAGGCTACTGGATATCTTAGGGCGTGCACTGGAAGGATAATGGATCCCCTTCAAATCATAACCACATTCAAAATGTCACACACTAGAATTTAAAAAATACATACATTAAAAAAAAAAAGATCAATAAAAATGCTTTAGTTGCTGACAAAACAGAAATGTTCAACCTAACAGGTTTCCAAACCAGAATGCTTTTCCCACAGGAGGTGCAGATTCCTGTTTGGCAACTTTAAGCCTGCTGACAAGAAGTTCATTTACTTTGAATTCTTCATTTGAAGTCCATGGACAACAAGAACTCCATGAAATACAAGTTTAAAACTAATGATAGGTCATGAAATCTAAGCATGCCAACGGGAGTTTGAAGTCTACTTGTATGGTACCAATTAGTCCAACAAGTGAACAATCACTGTATCTGAAAGAAAACAGAATTATTTTTCTACACCTTTTCTCTTTTTTTTTTTTTAAATTATTTTTTGTACCAAATTATTACGCTTGTCTTAGAAGAGTTTTAATGGGATCTGTTAGCATATTCCATATTCTTAGTGAAATCAATCCCTGTCATTATTTCACTCAATTTGGAGTATTATACAATCTTCCGAGACATTCACATTGCAAAAACACACAATATTTTCATCATAAACTTAAAAGGAATAAACAATTAAACAATGATTCTTGTAAAAGCATATATGTTATTTTATTAAGTGGTATGATAAGCTTAGGAGCATACATCAGGACCAAAATGGTTGTAGTCATTAATTTAAGTAATAAATCATAGGCCCTGCCAACAATGACAGCAAACAGATGCTAACAAGAAAATGTATTATTTAATATTGCCATGTGTTATATAAATGTAAGTGTTTAGGACATGTCTTAAATTTTTATAATAATATGCATTTAATACATTACTGTTTTGACACATACAAGAATCAAATTTATAGGTCTCATTCAGCACTTGCTTTCTCTTCTGTGAACACAGAATGGATTCCTGAGGGAAAAAAAGCTCAAGAAGTGAATGTTTCAAATGGATGTTTGCAACAAAATCGAGTTGTTTGTCTTGCTGTCTTGAAGTACATATCATAAGCATTGAATCTCATTAAAAAATCAAAACCAACATACTTGCCTTCACGTAAACAGAAGTTTTCTCTGAAAGTTCCCAGGAAATTCAAACAACTATGAAGTTTATCTATATATAGATAGCAAAATATTTTATCATTTGGTACAGAGTTACAAAAACAGTTCCTTACGATCCTTTCAAACAGAATGTTGGTATTTTATAACTCTCAATGAGTCTGCTAAGTTGTAAGAATAGCAGAAGTTTTATTCTCCAATGTATCTTATTATTTACACCCTACATCAGTTTAAACAATACCATGGAACGCTGCAATGATTTTCACCAACTGCATCCCTTGCAAAAATGCTCAACCCCCCACCCCCCAAATCTAAGGTAGTTTGCAGAATTATTGAAAACATTTACTGTTCCATTCCTCCTATTCATACCCACTGTCTTTGAGAACTCTGAAAGCCTGACAGAATGATGATCTGACTCAAGACCTAACAACTGAAAGCTTAGGAAATGCAATTATGCCTTTTGGCAAATCCAGCCACACTAAACAGAACCACTATGTACACACCTTTTGCAGCACTGCATCTCTGCTGCTGTACAGCATGCTGCATGAGGTCCCTCTGCAGGAGGGTCAATTGTTTCTAAGAAGATCACTGCTTTTTCCAAACATTTTTGTTTTGCTTTAAGGAAACTGGATAATAGCACTTCTGTTTGTGTTCTGTTTCACTTTCATTTTCAATCAACTCCTCCAGGTATCAGCATAGTTCCTTTCTTGGAAGTGCTTCAGTCAATGCTTTAAAACACTTGGAGAAGCACTGATCAGAGTATGGAAACTAAATTTTCTTCATTAAATCTACTGAAGCAGATATTAAAAATGCATTTAATATACTGGAGATGGCTGGTGGGCATCACTGACTGTGACAGGCCAGTTACTGATGAGCTGCTGTCAGACGGCCTTCTCAGCAGGGATCTGTGTCTAAGGCTGCTGAAGGACAGCAATATCTTCCCTTGTGTGTAAGCTCTATTCATCTCCCAAGTATTTACTAAATCACAGACCTCTGCACACAAACCCAGCGTTTCAGCGCATGCTAACAAATGATGGATGGCCTAGTCAATTCGTTATGTCCTGAAAGCGTGATTTCCTGCCATTCCAATCATCAAACCTCCAGAGCCTTCAGAGCTGATCAGTCCTGGAGAATATATTTTGCAGGCTCTATTAAAGGAGTAGAGGTTCTTTCCATTAGTCTCAAACTTTTTTTTTCCTGGCTGATTTAAAGAGAACTCCCTCCTTCCCCCCTCCTTCCAACAGCACCATCGCTACTCTTATCTGTGTCAAATATTCAGGGCATGTACCGTGAGCGTGTTCGTAAAATAGCACTCCTGGAACACCAACCAGTTAAAAAGACAGATTTTGTTTGTGACTACTATAAAACACTACAATCTTTTATTTAAATTCATCTATACATCTTTATTATGTAACCTAGACAACCCCCAAAACATTTTGTAACTTAGCTTCTTTGATCAAATACCTTTTACAGCAAGGGAGTGCTCAAAAGGACTCATTTTCTTTGTATTTGCCTAGTGAAACAGATCAGAGCTCTCTTAATTGTGTTCCTCCTAAAAGGATAAGCCACTTAGGAATAAACTTCCGATGTTCCAAAGACAGGTTAGCTGTCAAAGAAATAAAGCTTCCAGATTTCTCCCTTTTCATAGCAAGGCAATATACTTGACACTCTTTCTTCTACATGCTAGAGGAGAAATTTTATTTAGCTTACCTATTCAATGATCTATAGGAGCAGAATATACATACCTCGCACTTCTTACTCTGAAACACGGAGCTTCAAATGAATCAGCCTACACCTGCTGAAGAGTTAGTTGCCTTAAGGTACAGCACAGTTTTCAAAGGTGGTATAATAGATATAGGTAAACTTTATGTAAATAAGCATTTGGTTACTTTAAAATGCAGAGAACTTGAATTTCCGTGCTTGCTAGGTGTGATCCAGCCATAGCGAGCACAAACTAATCCACATTGCCCTACCATTCACCTCAACCTTGACCTGGAGATTAAACTCACTTTTATTGCACACAAAGGTCATCTGTGTTAGGTCAAAATTCAAAGTCCCTTGTCATCTAAGGTTGATATATTCCAACCTTTCCTACTCTAATGCATCAAATTTTTCATGGTGAGGTCATATTCAGCAGACAGTATATTCAGCAATTTATTGTGCCATTGTAATATAGCCCGGAATATGACTGTCCAAAAAACAATACATGAATAAAATATTTTTCTCTCAGATGTACCAAATCCCCTCTGCCCATAAAACTCTATCCTAGATTTGTTTGCAGACTTCAGAATGACACAGTAAGGAACTGGTTCTAAAATACAATCAAGAATTATCATTTTATCATCATTGTCCTTTGTACAAGCAATGTGAGTATAAAGGTATTCTAAAGTCCACAAGTCAATTAAAATGCACATATGGTCAGTGTTAAAACTTCCACTTCATTCTTACTTAACAACAACCGTAATCTGGCCCTTAAATCTGTAGACATCTGTTGGTCTCTCTGATGACACCAATCTTGCTTTAGAATGAAATACTCAGTAGTGTTACAGGATTTACACTTCTGTTCTACTGCTGATTATCACTACCGTATCATTTGTAAAGTGGTAAAAAGTACAATCAAATTAAACTTTAAGAAACAACACAGTAACATACATTGTGACAAAAACAAACCCAGCAGCTTTGACATATAAAAGGATTTTCTTTCTCCCTCTCTTGCTTTTTCTTGCTTTTCCTTTCTTCTTAATTTTCTTTCAATTTCCTTTTCTTTTCCTTTTGGTTCTTCTTTCTCTGTTCTCCAGCCCCCCCCCCCCCCCTTTTTGTCTTCTCTTTCTCTTTTTGCTCTTCTCTCTCTTTTCCTGTTTTCTGTTTTTTCCCCCTCTTCCTCTTTCCTTCCTTCTGTACTAAGCAAGAGCACTTAACACACAGAGCTACAACAGATTCAGAGCACATTTTTTAATTATAGAGAACTCATTTCCACTTCTGCTCTAGGAGACCTCCTCTAATCCTTGTATTTCACCATCAGTTCTTCAAAGGATATAGGACTGGCTTCTAAATGGTTTAAATAAATTCCTCAAGGCCAAAAAGGTTTACTTTACTCAGCCAATATGAACTTCACAAGTGTAGTTAAGCTCTATTCCGTCTTTTTATTTTTTATTTTTTTGAACGAACTGGACTCCTGTACTGTAGCACTTCCTATATCGCAGGGGAAGAAGGTTAAGAGAGAAAGAAAAAAAAAAGTTAGTACTCAAGAATTCAAAAAGTACAACCTTAATTTCGGCTGCACATTTCAAGCAAAATTTCAAGGCTAACCTTTAAAATAACTTGGCATTTTACTAGGATAGACAACATATGTCGGAATGTTTGTAAGAGGATGATTACACCTAAAACCACACAATAAAAATTGTAACAGAAAACTACATCGTACTTCCCTCAAAATTAATTTCATGTTGGCACATGCTTATACATGCTATCTACACTTTAACTAACAAAAACATGTCAACAATCCTCCCAAAAATCCCTTCCATTTCTTTCCAAAGAAATCCTGAAGGCATACACCCCCCTTAAGGCTTAGAATTTATCCATACTAACATAAGAATTTTCCTTCTACATCCTATCTAAGGCTATTGGAGAACACCAAACCTCAGTAAAATTACATTTCCCATTCTGAAAGTATCTACTGTTAACAATAGCTATCTTTTAAATTATCTTACTTTTAATCTAAAGAATAAAGGATGAGAAAAAGTTCTTCTGAGTTATATGCCGATATAGTTAATTTCTGTGATGCAATACTTCATACCACAGAGAAGAATTAGCCTCCTTCCTATTTAAGGCCACAGCATAACCAAATAGTGTTTCAGCATGATGCACCAAACCCAACCAGTTACAAAGCCTCTAAGGTTCGTGCACTGGCATTTACAGTGAAAACAGAAAACCTGTACTGCGGTCTGGTTCATCCTACCAAAACTGTAATATCTTACCAAAATACAGATCACGATCTGACACCAAGGCTTCAAATAGCAAGAATATATTTCCAAATGGAACACTATCAATTCAAAGGTCATATAATTACTTTATAAATTTGTATTTTGCTCTAAGAACATTTTCATCATGCTACCTTTTATTGTAGGTCATTTCTGAAAACCTGTATATTGTTAATTTGCTTTTCAAATAACAAGCCAAGTCCACTTCCCATCTCTTATTATCAATCTGCCTACATGTAAGGTTAAATGTAGCTTCAAGAACATAACAAAGGTTGAATTATATTAGGCTTTTGCTACATGTAATAGGCAAAACCAAACAGTAGTATAAAATGTTTCTTTCCTCTTAAGTTTAACATAAAAGAAAGTCTCCAAGTCTTTGCATAGCCACTAAAATCCACTTTCTTCTCCCTCATGAACTGGTCTACTGAAATCAAGGAGGTGGTTAGTGAGATTTTATTATTACAATTCGTGAGAATACAGAAAAGCAGAGGGAGCTTAACCTATGCCTTTGTTTTAAGAAATAAATGTTGTTAGCTCTCATGGGCACAAAGGCAACTTTCTAAATGAGAGTTGCTTGATAAATGCTTGTAGACTGAAGACTGTTCATCTACTTTCCAAAATAATTTACCTACCATTCAGAAGAGCAGAAGTTGCAGGGAAACTGCCAAATTATGTCAGTTTTGCTGCGATGACAGCCTTTTCAGACAGAAGAGAACGTAACTGATTTCTCACACACCAGTAGGTTGGCTGCCCACAGGTAAGATTTCATTGTCTAATACACTTGAGCTTATATATACAGAGCACAGAGCTCTGAAAGCCACCTAGACAGCCAGCTGCCCTCTGTTCTCAAGCTTCACTGCCAGTCCTCCCTCCTGGAACAAAAGCTCCAAGGAACATTACAGCAGGGAACAGAGAATTCTCCTTCTACCTTGACTCAATCTCCAGGCTCCTTTAGCAGCAGGCACCAGAATCCAGCGACAGAAAGAAAGAAAAACACAGAAAAAAAGAGGCAACATTTCTACCTTCCTGTTCCACACCCTAACCATTGTGCGCTTGTCTGTACTAAGCAGCAGCAGCATAAAGGAGGAATGAAATTATTCATGAAAAGATAATATATTTCCTTGTAAATAAAACCAGCTGGAAGAGGAAAAACACACATATCTATCACCAACTCTAGAACCCAAAAGGAGGCAACAATGACAGTGGAGAAAGAGGAAGAAAAGATCACAGAATCATTTGGGTTGGAAAAGACCTCTAACATCATCAAGTCCAACTGCTAACCAGCGCTGTCAAGTCCACCACTAAACCATGTCCCTAAACACCGCATCTACACATCTTTTGATACCTCCAGGGATGGTGACTCAGCTACTTCCCTGGGCAGCCTGTTCCAATGCTTCACAACCCTTTCAGTGAAGACATTTTTCCTAATATCCAACCTAAATCACCCCTGGTGCAACCTGAGGCCATTTCCTCTTGTCCTATTGCTCGTTGCCTGGGAGAAGAGACCAACCCCCACCTTGTTACAGCATCCTTTGAGGTAGTTGTAGATGTTAACTGAGTCTTAAATGATCAGAAGTTTGGCTGGTTTGGATGTCATATGTTTAAAATTCTTTAAGGGCCTTTGTTTCAGTATGAACCATCACTAAGAAGATGATAAAATTAAGCAAATAATAAACAATATATTTACTAATTTACATTGTCAGGCATTACCATGCAGACACATTATTAAACAACAAATTTTGTTGGGGCACTTCCCAGGCCTGGTGTGAAGTATGTTAAAACCAAATAACCACACTTAAAAAAAGGCCAAAATCCACTCTGACCCAGCATATCACCTTTTTCTCTTGCTTACAGGCAGTTTAGTCCCCTTGCTTATTGGTAAGCTTCCCTTACGTTTCTGCTGTAAGAAATGCTCATCCTTATCACCAAGCAGGAAGCTTTTACAGATGAGGCACAAGCAGAACAGTACATCTTTACACAGATGCACAGATGAAAAGGTAGCAAGTGAAGACTTGCACAGAGCAGCTGCTATAAATTCTAATAGTTTGAAATCCTGGCACTTTGAAACTCCCTACAAACATAGTTTGCACTCAAAGGGGCTCAAAAAAGAACGCTTCTTTTATAGGAATAAAAGTGGAGGCACTGAAAACGAAGTCAGGCTAGAAGCACTAAGTTTGTTTAACAACTTATAATTAAGAGAAACAATACAGACAACACTAACTGTGGTATGGAAGAATACAGCACTCCTAGATGAACTGAAATATGTTTCACGATAGTTCAATGCAAAGACTCAGAAAAGTCATCTCTAAAAGAAAGCAAGACTACTGAGACTACTGGCACTGTCAGAAAGTTCCTGGAATCCCTAAATCAGACATAACAGTGTAAGAAACTCAGACTTACATAGAACGGAATCAAACCAGGAAAAGCTTTGAGTAAGAAAAAACAAGATAGTACTCTAATGAACTGGGTCAGCAAACCTTACACCCTTAGAAATATTGGCAGAAGACAGAAGATTCCAGCAAGAAAACCGCAAAATTCCATCAGAACTGGATACCTAAGAGAGCAAAATATTGTACAAGGTACAGATTTGAGTAGGGTCCAATTATTTATCAATCATGTTCTATTGGTAAGAACTTCAGGAAAAGTTTTCAGAGAGAAATGAATTACACATTCTCCCATATTCAGAAAAACTGAGGTTTTTGACTGTTCCCCCCCCCCCCCCCCCCCCGGAAACAACTACACTCAATACAACTTGGGTATGAATCAAACTCTTAGAAGCTGGACATTCCCAGGCAAGTTAAAATGGTACTTGAAAATATTAAGTTTAAAGTTCCAACCTGAATCTTGTCACCATAGATAGGTAACACTAAGGTGATTTTATGGAGAAGATTCTACTGATGGGTACTTCTACCTGCAACTTTAAAGAGAAAAAACAAGTGCTAAGGAAATAAGATTCTAACTTTTTCAGATCATTTATTGCAATGCCCTACAAGTCCTACAACTAGCCCTACAATGGGCAATCCAATTCAGACATTACGTCTCACTGAGAAAAATACTATCACAGATGAATATCAGTTCGTGGCTAAAGAGAAAGCAGAAGAATAAAATACAGAAGTTACAAAGGAAAACACAAATTACTAGCCAGTAAATAACCAGGTGAGAAACAAAGCAGGAAAGTTGGCGGTCTTTAGAAAAGCACAACACAAAGTGTTCAGAATTAGCAGCCCAGTGTTGTATATGTTAAGACGCTCAAATGAACTGCATCCAGCAGCGGCAGAGATTTGTCATACTTAGCAGACAAAATTCCATTTCGATAATCCTCATATCATCCCCAAATCCTGCTGTTAAACACAAACACGTTGAACATAAACATGAATGTCAAAGTTGAAAGACAACTCCTAAGCGTGTAACCAATACCTTAAAAACAAACAAACAAATAGTCAGATATGGAACACAAGTGCTGCACTAGCAGAAAAAGAACGGGAATTTGATTTCTGAGTTTCTATTTTGGAAATTACACTAAATCTGGGTTTTCTGTAACATTACGGGTTTGTAAAAAGAAGAAAGTATGAATGCTGTTATAAAGATGCTTATAAATGCAGAATTACAGATCATGTTGGCAGTCACTACATGCATACTTATACACACTAAATTGTGGCAATAATTTCGTGGAAATTACAGATCGCTCTTAGGGATAAATTGTAGAACAACCGCTGACCCGTAACAAAATATGAAACATACTTTGACCTTATACAAAAAGGGAGAGAAAACTGTGGGCTGTCAAGAAGCACAATAGGCAAGAGAGAATCTAGTAGGTAAGACAATATTAGAAAAAAAAAAAAAGCCTGAGCAAATTAATGCAGAAATCCAAAGACTCTCAGGATCCGTGAAGCAGTAGGAACCAGAAATACTTGAAAACTGTCAACTTATTTATTGTGCTCTCAGTGGAATACTGATCCTTCCTGGGAATGAAAGTGCAAGGTGAAAGCAGCTTTTCTGGATGTACTTCCTAGTTTGAACCAGTGACCCTTAGTAATGACAAACTGCTTATGGACACCTTCATACCACTGCAAGCACCATGATATATTCTGGAACGTTTTCTTTAAAAGACTGAATTAGAAAGTTAGGGTTCTATTCTGTTTTGAATAATAATAATAAAAAAAAAAGGCAAAGAAGTCCAGCTAAACTCCTTATCCCTGAAGAGAATGACACAGGTTCTAGATTATAAGAAATTTTATATAGAAAATATAAGCTACAAAGTTATCAAACAGATAACTTGAAAGAGCCTCCAAATAAGCACTCAGGATGGCAAACAATTTTACACATCTCTCCTGGCAGCCTCTTTTACAACGTAATTTTTACAGAGAGTACCAACTCTTCGCATCATAACATGCACCTATTTCAATACATCTCCCTTGCTGCAAAGGCAAGCAGTGGTGTTTGAACCTATTCTAAATTTTAAACTGCAACTCAAAATCGCTATCCCAACAGATTTTGCTACTTCAGACTTTTTCCTCTGAGGTTTTTTGTCATCTGCCCTACTATGAAAAATAAACAAAAGGACAACAAATAAACATCACTTGCTGAGCCATTCACAGATAGGAGACTTGCAGAAGAAGGAAACTGCAACTTCCTCAAAATACACTTAAAGCAGACATTTTGAAAAGGTAGCAATTCAGTGACTAAAGTAGCAGATGAGATGAAATCTTGTACCCATCATTCAAACATAAAATTTTAGCTTTCTCTCAGGATGGAGAAACAAAACTCAGGAGAGGCCTAAAAGCAGAAACTCCGTAATGGGACATTCTGATCTCCTAATATGTGACAATGTAACAGTATTCCGTGCAAGCAAATCATGGAAGAAATAATTATAGCTAACCTCTGCTTTACAGCATTTGCCACACCTGAAGCCAGCTGGTTTAGAAAAAGCATAATTTTATCCCTCGTGCAATTCCACGTTCTGTTATTAGTACTTGGTTTTTCCAGGAGTAATCAAATTCTGAAACTGAGGAGTCAATGGATGTTTTGCAGCATCAAAGGGATGCACTGGGAAGTATAAGGTATCAGCAGAAAGGCCTGGTAGTTCTCTGACAAATAGTTTTTCCCTATTAGAAGTGCTCATTTCTGCAGATACTGTAAGCAGGTTCCTACACACAGTGACTGACTTGGCAAACCACCCCAAATTCTAACTGTCTTTCAAGACAGCTTTAAAAGGAGTCTAAAAAAAGAGAATAATGTGCGTGTGTGGATGTATGCACGCATACACGTGCACAAACTCCCTTCTAGTTTCATTACAACCAAAGTGGTAACACCGAGTGTATGCTCCTCAGATACATGCTGTCACAGTAAGTGATTTCCCAAGCTGCAGAAGTACTGTGCAAGCAGAGCTGGGTTCCCAGCAACGCAACTCAATGTGTTCACTGAACCAACCACTTTGCTTCATCATCACTTCTTCTCTACAACAGGATCAATGCCTCAGCTTGATTTTTAACTACATTACTTTCCTGAAAAAGGAAAAGATTTCACTGGACAGTTTAAAAGCCTAAGTTAGTGTTGGCTCTTCATCCACTTACTATAAGTTACACACAGGCAGTTCCCCCATTCACACCTGTCATAAGACTAGCAAGGCTTGCTTAGGAAGCATGTGAATGATTTTTATTTATTTATTTCCACCTCTCACCAGAGCAGTAGAATATCTAAGGAAGTGAGGTTTTCTGTATTGTTTCTGCTGCATTTTAAAGGTAGTGCTACATGTTTCCCAATGGAATCCAGTTTGGATTCCTGTCCAGTTCTATCCAATTTGGCATTACTGAACTTTCGCTTGCAACACGCCTTTTACAACATGCCCTTTACAACTCTGTTATTATCAGTAGCAAGCAAATTTTAGAAATGAAGCTCATCGCATAAGTGCATCCTGACATGTACAACCTTCCACAGTAGCCCGTGGTCATTTTGGCATGTCTCTGACAATCCTGAGTGCAGTTCGGATGAGAAAGCAGATGAACGGTCACGTGCAAGTTGCTGATCTCTTCCAGCCTTCAACTGAACAGATATCAGCACGATGTAAGAGGTCCAAAAAGGTCCAAAATCCCCATTTCCCTTTGCCATGAGGGAAGCGGCACCCCAGGCCAGCCTCCTCCCTTGGTATCACCCAGAGAGGAAAGGTCCCAAGTCCTAATGCTTGGTGTGTGTAACGAGACGTGCCAGGCGCTTTGGACCCCCACGAGAGCTTTTATTTGAAGGTGCAGCCGGGGGAAGAAGCACACTCTACCTTGTGCCTAACATTTCAGGTCCCGGCGAGCCCTGAGCTTCGCCGTCGGTGCAGGTGTGCGTGTCCCAGTGACTTGGTACCGTGTGGGGGCTTGGAACTGGAGACACGGGCCGGGGTTGGCGGCGCGGCCCCCCGCGGCCCCTCGGCCGAGCCCGCAGGCCGCCAACCGGGCCCCAGCCGCCCGCCCCGCGCCGGGGGGTGCCGCGGCGGAGGGCAGGGAGCACTTACCTAGGGAACTTCTCCTTCAGCTTCCGCAGGCTCTGCCGGGTGGGCTGCACGTGCCCCAGGAACTGCGCTATTTCGTCGTACTGGGCTTTGCTCAGCTTCATACCTCGCACCGCCTCCCCGCCGCCGGGGCTCCGAGCGGCGCGGCCGTGCGGGGCGGGGAGAGGCAGGAGGCACAGCGCCACCGGGGGTCGCGGCGGCCCCAGGGGGCCCTCCCCGAGCAGCCCGCCGAACGCACCGCGCCGCCGGCTGCCGCCGCCGCCCGCAGCCCCGCCCCGCGGCCCGGGGCGGAGCGGCGGGGCCGGGCCCGGCCGGGCCGGAGGTGGGGTAGAGGAAGGCGGCCGCCATCCCGCGCCCGCCGCTCGGCTCTGCGCAGCCGCCCGGCCGCCAGGGGAACGCGCCGGGCCCCGGCCCCGGCCCCGGCCCCGGCCCCGGCCCCGGCCCCGGCCCCGGCCCCGGCCCCGGCCCCGGCCCCGGCCCCGCGGTGCCGGCACGGAGCTTCCGCCGGCGGCCGGGGGCGCTGGGCTCGCAGAGGAAGCTGGGCCGCGGCCTGCTGTTCTCAAGTAAAAATTTCAAGGCCCTTTGCAAAAGTCGCTTGGAAACCGCTGCTTCTCCTACTTCTGGTTAAAAAAAAAAAAAAAAAAAAAAAAAAAAGTTGACATGGTGACGCTACAACTGCAGGTCCTAACAGGGACTGGGACCTTCAAGATCACCTGGTCCAACCATCACCCTACTACCAATATCACCCCACTAAACCATGTCCCTAAGCACCAGGTCCAACCTTTCCTTGAACACCTCCAGGGATGGTGACTCATTAAATACCAGTAGGCACATTGCAAGCCTGAATTTCTGTGCTTGCTTTTAAAAAATAATACCAAATAAATAGATAACCTTCTTTTGTTAGCAACATATGTAAGCTGGATGTTATGAAGTAAATTAACTATGCATTAGAGTAACAAATACGAGTATTCTCTTTAGTTTCGATTGGATCACATTCATGAGCCATATCCAGGCTACATTATTGCTAAATCTATGTGACTTGGAGTCCAACTTTAAGATTTCAAACAGAATCAGACTTGCAGGATGGTTTGGGTTGGAAGGGCCATTAAGGACCATCCAGCTCCACCTCCCTGCCATGGGCAGGACACCTCCCACCAGACCAGGTTGCCCAAAGCCCCATCCAGCCTGGCCTTGAACACCTCCAGGGATGGGGCATCCACAGCGGCTCTGGGCAACCTGTTCCAGTGCCTCACCACCCTCTGAGTAAAGAATTTCTTTCAAATGCCTAATCTAAATCTACCCTCTTTTGGTTTAAAGCCATTAGCCCTTGTCCTATCACTGCACTCCCTGACAGAGTCCCTCCCCAGCTTGCCTGGAGGCTCCCTTTAGGTACTGGAAGGCCGCTATAAGGAGTTTTCATGGGAGCTTCTGGAACTATGGCCTAAATATAAATGCTTGAAGCTCGTTAGTTGCCCCACAGTAAAAGAAAAGTCAGTGCCAAATTATAAGATTCCATTTTATAGATATTCTGTTTTGTAAGCCAAACTATAGATTCCATCCCTTACTCAAAGACCAAAAAATAATATGTGAAATTGACAGAATATAATTCTTTTAAGGGAGAATATTATTTAATGTAAAAATACCTTATTTAGCTCTGTGAAGTAGTATCCTTGGTAGTATAAGGTGTGTGTATTTGGGACAAAGGGGAATGTTCCTTTCTATATGATAGCCACTTTAAAGGCCCATGAGGTTATAATAAAGAAACAAATAAATAGTGGTCCCCCCCCCCCCAAAAAAAAATCCTACTGTCTTCATTGTGAAATTGTTTTTTAAAACAGTAATGTTACTACCTATAACTTCTAGGTTTATCTCTGTTCATCTCCCTTGTTCAGTAGTACATGTTCTTGGTTATTATTTTTAATCCAATGACACTTCAGTCTGGAATGCAGATGTGGAATAGGTTAGAAGAACTGTAGTGTAAACCATGAATGTCTGATATGTGTATTAGATATGTGTTGGATATGCTTCACAGACTCTTGTACTAGAACAAGGTTTTGTAGATTTCAAAATTATTTTAAAAACAACTAAATAACCTTCTAGCATGAAGGTTCACTGAAACCAAGATGAGCTAATAGCATGCTGTCGTAAGGAGATAGTAGCCCTCAGATATAGGAACCACTGCTTTTCATCTCAAAGCAGCATTTACAGTGATATTTAAAACATAGATGGGAAGTTCTGCATGCAAAACATAAGTCACTCTATCATAAATTAGTTAGTACAGAACTATTCCAATGAAATGCTCAAAATTCCAATGAGAAAAAAATGAGATGTTCCTACAGTTGATTGCATAATTTTCTCCATCAGTTAAACAGCCATTGCAATTTTAGTACACAAAAAGATTAGACCACATGTAGTTAATATGCGGGCATTTGTATTGTAAGATGTTGTGAATGATGGAATGTTGCATTAATCCAGTAAGCAACTGGATGAAATACATGAGGGAAGAATACTGCACGAAAGCTTTAGATTTACTGTTGGCTCAGGGAGAGTCATGTACAAATGGTTGGGTGCTGGGTGAGCATTCTTAGGAAGCATTGCTGTGTGCTTGCTTAGCTCTTTTATTTTTTCCTAGGTGCCTGTCCCTGGCAGCTGTTCTTCCCAATTTTTGTCTTGCGTTCCAGTCCATCTAAAGAAAAAAAAAAATGGGGAAAAAAAAGGAAGAAGGCTTGTAAGCTGTAGGGAAAAAAACAAAGACAGGGAACTGGAGTGAAACACCTGGCAGAGGACTTGCAGTGATACCTATTGTTGCTTGTACAGAGTCAGCTACAGTTGGCATAGAAGGATAAGTAATGGTGCCTTGGTCTGTTTATTGGTTTGTTGTGTTTTATTATATTAATTTTAACTGTGATTAGCAGGTGTACCCCATTACCTTGAGAAGATGATTGCATAGTGTGATTTACAGCTGAGTTCAAATACTATTCATCAGTCTCCACAGAGCTTAAAACCACTGTGTTTTGAGGATAGATAATGATAGCGTGATATTATGGGTAATCAATTCATGCCTGAAGTGCAAGTTTTGATTTGATTTTTATGACTTTCCAACTGTCTTTTTACTTTCCCGCCCCATTTCTTCATAGGCACAATCTCTGGTCCATGTTGCTTTCTCTAGCAAAATTGATGCAAAGAAGGCTAGTATTCATTTGTATTTTCCAGTTTGCTTTTATATGCTAGTGTTGGAAACTGCGGTAAAACTAGAATCTTACTTAAAACTGATGGGAGAGGTTATTACAATTTTCTAATGCTTGTAATATTCTCACTTTGTTCAGTTTGGTGTACGTTCTTGCATGTATTTTTCAGTCTTTTGATGTATTTTGCGTGTCTTTTGTTATGACATGTAGCTCCACTTATTTTATATTTTTGCGTTACAAGAAAAACTTGAGCATGCTTCCACTTAACTTGGTAGCAACGATATCTGTAACAGGTCTAATAAACACCTCCACAGGGTACAGTTGTTACCTCATAAACAAGGAGAACCCTCAGTTTATCATCTCATTTATATCCATAGGTTTTAGTGTACTTTCTGAAAGTGATTGTATTGTGAAACAAACCACGGTATGTTCAGTTTGTTACACAAAGGGAAAAAAAAAGGAGCAGGTGGTCTGTATATCACTGTTGAATATTGACTGTTTTGCCAATTCACAAGATAAGTCACGGTATGTTTCTGTTTTTCCCCTAAAAATGTTTGTGGGTTTGCTTGATACCACAGTAGTGTGAAAAGCACGACAATAACAGAATGGTTGTACATATAGCAGGATACCAATTCAAAAAGGCAGGTGGGCATCGTTCTCCTTCTGGGTCTTCCGACACGTTGCTCATAATCACAAAGTCACTGAGTCAAATTAATGTAGTTTCCTGTACTACTATTATACCCAATATTTCTCTCTTTAAAATATTTATTTGCTTATTGAAGTAATTTGGAAAAAAAAGTCTGCATTTGCACAGCGTTTTGCAAACATTGTTTTATATACATGGGGCCTGCCTGATCTATGATCAATTGAAAGTATGTCAATTTTAATGGACTTGGAAACAGACGGTTTTTTATGGTTCTAAGCTGCATGTTTATGTATTTTCTGTAAGAAGCTTTAAAAGAATTTTGAAAATGAGAGTTATTTAAAAATCAATTTCTATAACTGAGATGTTAACATGCTCTGAGTGTTTATATTCTGCCACTTGACTCCTCTGTAGTTCCACATGATGAAATTTCTGGAGTTTTGATCTGCCTTTTAAAACTCTCAATAGTCAGCTGGAGAAACCAATGTGAAAATGTCTTTCCGCTTTCAAATTCAATTACTTAAAGTTAATTTGCCCTCTTTGTCTACATGTGTTTAAATATCATCAACTACAGCATACTGCTTTTTTTCCCGAAGGGATTTCAGTTTCATTCCTTGTACAAAGAAAACACTGTAGCTGTGTGATAAATGAGATTGTTTTCTGTAGGACCTTTGCCTCATTTGTTGCAGAATTTGGAATATGTACTAGGTGAATGAAGCAAGAACTACAGAAAGAAAAGGTGTTAAGATAGTTTGACTGTTGCCCAGGTAATACGGCTTCTCTCCTTGCCTCATTTGTGGACTTTTTTAATGGAAGCTTAGAAGTCATTTGGTAGAATTTCCTTCCCATGTGGCCTTTTTTTACACAGCATACACATTATTCTCTGCCAGACATATAATTTAATTACATAGGTGCCATAAGCTGCTGCCTAAAGAGATCATCCTGGCCTGTAGTGGTCAGTGTCAGACTCATACCTGTGCACTTTTATCACACTTGTATAGCTATTGATAATTTTGTGCATACAATTGTCAGGCAGACCAGCAGATCCAGCTGAAAACTTACCATGCCAGAAAAATGAACAAGTAAACAAACAAAACTAAAAATATTATTCTTCATCTACATCAACTTGTGGATCCAACTCACTGAATAGCACATGTACAATAGGGGTGCATAGCCAGAGGCAGCAGGGCTACTTCGCATGGACAGTAGCAGAGCCCTGGGGGGTTAACCTTACAAAATAGATATCTAAATTAGGTGCCAACCATTACGCAATATGATTATCCTGCATATGTTCTGCTAAAAATTTACATTTAAAAGCCTTCTTGCACAAAATGATAGGCTCTCTCAATGGGACTGAATTTAATCGAAGTTGTACTTTGAACATGCAGTGTACTCAGTACAGTACTCAGGAAATTGAGGTCCTAAGTGTGTTACACAGGAGAGCCCAAAACAATGGAGAGTTTGGGCCTAAATCTTTCATCTTACATATGTATGAATGAATTACAAATTTATAGAGACCCCTACACAAAATTATATGAAAATACACGACAGATGAAAAGGTGTTTTGGAAATAAATTTGTTAATATGTATCATCATGCTAGTGTTTATGCAATAAACTGCTGTGGTAATAAGCTTCATTACAAGATGTATATTGAAATTAGTAAGACTATTCTTAGTATATACAGCATGGACAGCATTCAATAAATAATAAGTGAGGCCAAATTTTGAATTTAAAGGTTAAAAAGAAGTACTGAAAAAAGGTGCTGCTTGTTTTCTATGCAAATAAGTCAAAGGAAGAAAAAAAAAGGAAATTAAGAACTATTTTATAATGCACATAAACAGAAGGACTGAATCAAGGTTGTACAGCAAAATGAGCATTATAACTTCCACATTTTTCAGTCTGACATTATAACAGTAATGGTGCAGTGTGTAAATATATTAAAACAAAATTTAACCAATTAAAATATAGCTGTTGTGGTGGCATAAAGATACACTTTGTGTTAGATTGTTTTCAGTTTTCAGTATTTATTTTTTAGCCTGCTTATTAGCAAAATTGAGTAACTTTGCAATGTGTTTTCCAGGCATTCTTGTGAGACAGCGTTTGCTAAGTTGTTTTTATTAACTTGGTAGAAACATAGTATGCCAGTGCATCTAAGTAGCCTGTCTGCTTCTCTTTTCTTATAGCCAAAAGTATATCAAATAGAAAGGTAAATACTACACAAGCCTAAAAGTAGCTCCAGGATTGCATTTTATTTCTTTCCAACAAATTTCTGAAAGAGGAACAAATTCTGCATAAGCAGGAACTATGAGAGATACCAGGTTGGTGTTAAGCTCCCTGACCCATTGACTCTGTATCTATCAAGTAACACCAGAAACGTAGATTTGTAGGGCTGTATGCTGTTGTTTGGTTCTTTTTTTTTTTTCTGTCCATGTCTTTTTGCTTCAACACAGAAGAAATAAAAGAAAAAAGCAAAGGTTTGTTTGTATAGCTTGCTATGACTCACCACATGAGCTATTTGACTTTAATGGGGGCTGTGTATGATTAGCCAGCCTGAAAATTAGGATCTTATTATATGTGGTCTAGAATTCTCAGCATATGACAGTTTTTCAGGAACTTTGAATTATTTAGATCAGATAAGCTTTGGGAGGGACATAAAGGTAGATTAAGGGTTTTGTGTGCCTTTTTTTTTTTTTTTTCCCCTAGCGGTGAAATTTCTGTTGTCACCTTGTACTTAAGGACTTGTATTGAATCGTTCAGGTTTCATTCACTGATTGTCTTCCAAAATGCTTGATGCTTTATTGCCCAAGGATTCTTACCTCTCATTACATGTCAAGTATTTTCATTGTAAAGGATTGTAATATTCTTGAATGATTGTTGTCACAGAATCATAGAAACATAGAATGCAGCTAACCTCAAGAGATCATGTAGGCAGCCGGATCAGATATTTGATGGTATCAGATATAACTGCACTGTCTCATACTGAAATATTTCTAATTTGTTATTGTAGACTTTGATAATAAGGTTTTCATCATCTCCACTGGCAACATGTTCCAGTATTTTACCTCACTTGAAGTTTGAAAGCTTGTTTCTAATGTTTATTTCCCGTCTCATGTATTGCAAATTAAACAACTTACTTTCTGCTCTGTACTTTGAGGAAAGTGAAGAATCACTGTGGTTTTTTACTTTTTTCAAGGTTATTATAATGCTGATCCGCTTCTTCCATTTTTGTCTTACACTGCATGCAAGCTCAATTCTTTCAGTCCCTTTTTTGTAAGTCATTCTTTTCTCAAAGGATTGTCATTTTTTCCTCTATATTTTCCAACATCTTTCTTACAATCCAGTGCAAAAACTACTTCAGCTGAGGCACTTTGTTTTGCTGATTAGAACGAAAATTCTCATATTTTCTAAGCAAGATTCATGGGTATAACTTCTCAACTTACTGAAAAAAAAATCATGTTGTAAGTTTTTCTTCTGTCTTTATACACTTGTCAGGTTGCTGTGCTAGCTCATTGAAGTCGACCATTAAGGAGAAGTAAAGTATGTGTAGCCAATAGATACTCAGGCCTGTCTCTCATACTAGGAGATTCAGTGGGCAAATTACAAGAGAATAAGAATCTGAAATACCAATGGGTGAACACTGTAATATTTTAAATATTTTTGCATGGAAGTTTTTAATAGCATTACAGTTTTGTGAGTCTTCCATTTCTTCTGAAACCTACCCTTTCTAACGCATGTAAAGCAAATTTGACATTTGTAATAATGGAATGATTACGCATGTTACTGACATCAAGGTTTAAGGGACTAGGTGACATACAGAATTTATGTTCCACTCTAATCCATTTATCAGCCTCCTCTGGGACCTGTTTTTAAATCTAACTCAAGCCATACCAATTGGGGGGAAAAAAACCTACCTAATCCAACAGCCTGGAAAACATATACATGTAAGAAATTGTTGTCTAAGCTCCCGCAAACTTACTTTTAAGTAAGTAAGTAAAAATATTAATGATTTATATTATGTCAATTCTCTCTGGAATCATATGGCTATTTGTTCAGATCTAGTGTTGTTCAGTTCAAGAATCAAGGGAGAAGATGATACAGATGGATTAGTTGAGCCACTAATGAATGAAATAGAAAAGTATGTAATTCCATAGAGCAGTAGTCATTAATGAGTTCTTTGGACATCAAGTCAATTTTTATTTCAGTTAAAAATAAATAAATAAATAAATAAAGCATCTTCCTGGATTGATAGTGCTTTCTTTTTTGGTCAGGGAGGAAAGGTTTGAGTGCACTTACATCATGCAAGTATCTACAGTAATACTAAAATCAGTTGTTTCAAAGATATCCAAAGTGGCAATGTAGATTGCCTAAATTTGGACAGTTTTGAAGTAGGTCTCCTATTCCCCTGTAATAAAACAGTTGCTCTTTCTGTCCTATAAACTAAGTGAAACTGCCATTTGGTTAGCAATAAGAGATGTATAGGACTAGATTCTGTTTTTATGTACCTTAGCGTGAATCCGGAATTATTTAATTGAAGTCAAAGTGATGTAAGGATGTTCACTATCAATCACATAGTACAACTTATATTGACATAGTTGATTACCTTTATAATGTAAAGAATGGTAACATAATTATTACTATTACTTGATATTTGGCATTGGTATTAAGTAAAATTATCTAGGGAAATTCAACTCAGGTGCCAGTGCAGGGAGCTGTGTATTTTACATGTTCATTCAGAATAATTTGCTGCCGACCCAAGTGCCAATCTCAGGGTTTAAAGATGAAAAATACACTCCTATTAGTCAAATATTTATGACTAGAACCCAACATATTTAAACTTTGCTGACCTTTACATAGTTATGACATAAATATCATCACTTGGTTATCCCTACCGTTTATCTGGCATGGAAAAAGTAAAACGAGGTTAAGTAGTCCCTAAGGGTAAGTTAAAATGTAGACTACTGCCATGTTGCATGGCTTTGGTATACCTAGTGTCTTTCCTGGCAGGTTGATGCTCAAAGCAATAAAGTAGTTTGGTATATGATGCCATTTAAGAAAAGATAGTTTAGAAAATGAGTTTACTGTTTCCATATTTAGTATTGTAATTGTAAACATTGTATTTGATAGTATTTGTGTTAGATCTGCGAAGTCTAACTCTTGCTTTCTGTGTAAGCAGTTGTGTTCAAAATGAGTTTAAAATATAACTTAACTTGCTAATACGTTTATATGTTCTTTCTGATCTGAAGCCAGAAGGAAAGTCACTATGGCCATTTAGTGGGATCTCCTTCATAACATATATGGTAGGGCTTTCATTAATTATGGCTCATAATTCAGCACCTCTGACTGAATTAGAGAACATCTTTTCAAAACAGTAACCAGAATAATCTTTAACTCCTGATTTAATATCACACAGAAATAAAATAATCTTGCTAAGTTCTTTATGGTTAATTACTTCCACTGTTTACTGGTAGTAGCCTGATTTGAACTTGTGTAGCTTGATTTTTTTTTTTACTTATTTTTATTATAGCTTGATTTTGGTAGGTTGTGTGCTGGGTTTATCAATTTAAAGTCAGTGTTGCTGCTTGCAGTATTATCCTTTGTAACTACCATGTGCTCTTTGGCAAAAGGAGGAAGTTAATGAAACAGGAGAAGGATTATAAAATGAAAAATGAAGCCTGTCAGAAGAAGGGTATCAGAAAGAATCCAAGACATCTATTCCAGGCAACATCTGGTGTCTGTGAGGCTAGAAGAGGCAGTTGAGCGGGCAGAAGTGGTACTGTGATCTATTCCATTTTTCCAGCCCTGTTTGGTAAGGATATCTTACTTAAATATAGTGATGATAATGCCCCACTTGTTTTAATCTGGTGGCTGGATCACAGGAGATGGAGGAGTTTTAATTGTCAAAACATCCCTGGTCTCTTGTCTTTCCTTGTTTCTGCTTGCCTTGATGTTTCCACTTAGTAAACAGTACCAACAGTGCCTAAAAGGAGTTGATCCATGGACATTAAGCATTCAAAACAAACCGTGGTGAATTTTACTATGGATATTTACTTGTGCTTAGGAGTCTCTTAGACAACTGTTGCACTAATTCGTGTGGTAAGAAAGAATGTTTAAGCTATCATATCATTTTAAAGTTAATCCAAAAGGAAGCAAATTGGCTTACTTAAAATAGATATGGATTTTCTTGGGCCTTTGTAGAGGTTGGAATCTAGTTGTCCAGATGATCATCCCTGAATTTGTAAATGTAATTTAAATTAATTGAATCTCATGGAGTTCAACAAGGAGGAATGGAGTTGTACCTCTTGGGAGGAATAACGTCAGACACCAGTGCCTGCTAGGATCCTCCTGTCCTGCAAGCAGTTTTGCTGAGAAGGATTTTGGGGTCCTGCTGTACAAGAAACTGACTATGGGCCAGCAGTGCACCCTCATGGCAGAAATGGCCAACAGTAACTTCAGGGAGAGGAGCATTGCCATCAGAATGAGGGAAGTGATTTTTCCTCTGTATTCAGTGCTGGTGAGGCTGCACATCAAGCCCTGTGTCCAGTTCTGGGCTCCACACTACAGGAGAGATTCAGATGTATTGGAGCTAGTCCAGTGCAGACCCAAAAGATGATTAAAGGACTGGAGCGTCTTTCATATGAGCGGCTGAGAGAGCTGGGAGTGTTCAGCCTGGAGAAGAGGAAGCTAAGCGGAAATTGTGTCAATGGGTAGAAATACCTGATGGGAGAGAATGTAGAAGAGGGAGCCATACGCTTCTCAGTAGTGCCCACTAACAAGACAGCAGGCAATGGGCACAAATTAAAACACATGAAATTCCATCTGAACACAAGAAATCACTTTTTTACTGTGAGGGTGGTCAAGCACTGGAAGAGCTTGCCCAGAGGAGGTTGTGGAGTCACCATCTGTGGAGTTATTCAAAAGCTGACCAGGCACAGTCCTGGAGAGCTGTCTTTAGATGTTCCGGCATATGCATAAAGAGTTAGCCTAGATGAGGGTCCTTCCAATCCAAATGGTTTTGTGATTCTGTGGAATTTGTATGATGAAAGAGAGATGGTTTTAGGAAAAGTCAGTGAAATTTGTTTTGTTTAAACCCACTTAGAATTAGCAAGTCTTTACACCTAACAGGACAGTATTTTACATCTAGCTCTTTGTCCTTAGCAAAAACACAACCCTTATTTTTAAGCTCTTTTAAAGCATTATATTTTTCTTTCAGTATTTATATTTACTACACCACTTAGGCCTAATTTCTAGAAGATAAGAAGTGATTAATTTCTTATGCATCTTTTATTTAGTATATCCAAATAAAATTCATAATTTGCATCAGTAAGATTTTTTTTTAAATCTAAGTCATTTTCAGAAAAAAAAATACAATTTTAGTGACAATTCTGTATGATGAGCTGAAATGGACTTTAGTTATACTGGACAGCTTATAGACCAGTTCTGCCACATTGCATAGTCAGTCGTCATATGTTAATTATTAGAATGGATATAACTGTGAGTGTGATGGTGTATTTGCACTCTGTACTTTTATGTGTTACTGTGGTAGTTTGTTAATCAGTCTTCTGCTGTGCAGATCTTATCCACTGTGGCAGAGCATCTGGCAAGCTTGGATATGTGGCTTCCTCTGACCACCTCAGAACATGGATAAGATGATTACTGTACCAGTCTGTGTAGACATAACTGTCATGAGTTATGTGAAAGGAGTTTACATAGCTTTGGTCAAAAATAATCAGAGAACAATATCGCAAAGCCTTTTGGCTGAAATTTGATGTTGTAAACTGCAACTGAAAATCTAAACAGATTAAGGATTTGATTATGCAGTCCTCACAAGACCCAATTTCTCACTGATTATAATAGTAAATATCTGTGGCAAAGGTTAAAATTCTTGGAATGAATATTTGTAAAACTTTGTGATAAATTTTAAAAGCTAGAACTTCAGCATTTTGTTTGGCTACTTCAGGCTTTCTACTTGGGGAACTGGAGAACTGTTCCCTAGTTCTAGCAACAATTCAGGATGATGACTAATTGGAATATTCATTCTGTTAATTTATGAATGTGTATGGTGTGTTTTTTACATACCACAAGGCTTTTCAGTGAATACATTTAGAGAGTTAACCCTTCTCTGAGTCCTAACATTAAACTCCACAACCAAACTTAGGTTAGTATAAGGTTTTATGAAAAAACAAACAAACAAACAAATGTAAAATTGATACCCCCCACCCCCCTGAATTTCCACAGACAGTGGTGAAACTATAACGGTTGGTCTAAAATAAATTTTCTTTCAAAACTGAACAAAATTATGGAGGGGAAAAACACTAGTACACTGGAAAAAGAAACATTTTTTAGCAACAACAAAAAAAAAAGTGAATCCAAAATCTTTGCATGTTTTTGGTTGGTTGTTTAATCCCATTCCAGTCATTGTTCTTGACAGTGAAATGCCACAGAAAAGAACATTGGTTAAGGAAGTTTTAAGTAGTAATTATAATCTTCCTGTTTATTGAAGTGAGGGACAGAACAATGAAAAGGAAACTGCTTCAAATCAATCCCTACTAATTTAAAGTATTTATAGAATCACTAATCAAAACGTGATTCTTAAAAACCTCGGGAGAATATAATGTTGTAGCATATGTGCATTTATTTTCAAGTAAAAGCTTTTTTAGGTACTTTCCTAAGTTTCTGAAGTTTCTTTCTGGTTACCACTACCACTTATCTGTTCCTGTTATCAAACATAGTGATCTTTACTGATAAACTTAGTCCCAAATCAATAATTTCACAGATAGGAAAGTAAAACAGAATATAGTCCTTTGAATGAAAGTCATGTTAGTTGACAATTTTGTAAAAACAATGTTATACTTGTCTTCTAAAAAATACTGCAGAATTCTCTTGTAAATCCTTTAGCAAATTCTTCTAATCCTTTACAAGTTGTAAAATCATAGCTGAAAGGCAGGCAGAAAAGGAATGTGCAACTAAGACATCTGTTATTGTTATATCAATGATGATATATAACCAGATCTGAAGTAATAACATTTTAACAAGGACTAGAGTCTTATCCAAAACAAGATCTCATCCACTTCCACGTCTTCATTTACTGCATTCATAAGAACGAAGTGAAGTTTATAATTGAGAACTCTTATCAATTAGTGCTTGTAGGACATCACAGGTATACTACGGTCTGGTTTAGATTAATGGGTTTGCAGCCAAGCAATATCTTAACAGACAGAGGTATCTGTAAACCATCTTAAAAGTAATGTATTTCTGTGCTGCTTATAAAACAGTATTCACTATTATGAAGTACAATAATGCTGTATTTTGTAAATTCAGCACTGGGAAATTTGTTTACTACTAATGTATTTTCTAGCCCATTAAGGACAAGCAGCATATTATGCTCCATTTAATAAAAGATTTACAAGTCACTTGTGTGGAGGGTTATTCTAGAACAATTTTGGGGTGTAGATGCAGCTGTCTTTTAGAGATGGTTTGTTATTGTGTTGATTTTGAAAAGCATTCTTTACTACATTTTAGTGCCACATAAGATCCAAAGGGTTAAATGTTCAACTTGTTTGAAAATGATACAAAGCTACAAAATGGTTAAATAGTGAGACAGCTTGGAAATGGAAAAGAACTTTCCATCTGTACTGGGAAAGGAGAGATGGGGAGAAAAAAAAAATATATTTTAACCTATTGCCGCACTTTTCAGCCATGTTAGTAAAAACAAAAATACGCAGTGGAAGAAATGCTTTTGTATTTGTTTCTTTCCTTAAAGCCTTTTGGTTTAATTTGGTAAAATGGTTAATAGTGCATTTTAGTATATTTCAATACCTATTCATCCCGTAACAGCTAGTTAGCTCTTCATTTTTGTGACTTCAGTGTGGAATTAATATGAGCTGAAAAAATGAGACCTATGTGCCATTGTTCTATATGATTAAGTGCGGAGGCTGTGGCTTTATTTAAATTATGTAGCCTATGGGAATTGGTCCAAAAAATCCACGGCATTTGGTAAAAAAGCCCATGATCCAAAAGCTACCTGATAGGGCTTTAGACTTAATACTTATTATTAATTTTTAAGCCTTAAAGTTATCTGCGTTTTAGTTTACATTGTGTTACTGACACAGCACTGTAGTATCTTATTCCTACTTTTGCTATTATTTATTATTTTAAAATATCTTTGCAAATAAGTCTTTTAGGCCTTTTACCAAGTTAGATTCTTACTGGAATTGGAAAAATTAATTAACTGGCTATTGAAAATTCGTCTCCATTTTTCTTTGTGGGAGAAGACAAAGTGTATTGCTCTTTACCTTACTTGCAGGCAACTCAGAAGTGTATTGTGTGTGTTTTTCTGTCCTTTGCAATGGATCATGCGTTAGTACATATTAATACTTAGGCAACGTGTGCATTTGTTTTCCTGCAAATGTATTGCAGTTCAGAGGGACACCTACTTTTTATTGTCTAAAGACAAGATGTACGTCTTGCTTTTTTCTTGAAAAGCATTGTATTATCATGATGCTATGCCTTAAAAAAAGCAGAATATACCTACCTTTGTCTGTTAAAAATAGTTGCAAATGCTGCTTCACTTCTGGAAGAACTGTTAAACAGATCCTACTGGAAGAGTACCCAGGGGTCTAGTATATATTTGGGTATATTAGATACATTCAGATTCGTGAAATATCATTAGAGACAGAAACCCTACTAGGACTTGTGTAACCATGGGAGATTAACTTCCCAGATACAGAATGGAGAACAAATGTTGCTGCTAATGTCAGAATCCGGTTCCACGTATGTGATGGCTGACATTTTTTTCAGTGTATTGTCACTAAATTTGTAAGATATGATGTTGTTCTGAAAATTTGTAATGTAATGAAGGCATTTATAAATTAAGATTAAAACATGTGTGAGGAGACAGATATTAGTGAAAAGTAAAATAACAGACGCAGGAATAATATTCTTCAATGAGTGTTTTGGGGGTTATTTTATTTAATATTTTCATTAATGGCACTGGCACAAACTGGTAGATGTTCATGTTTGATGTTTGTAGGCTTTTATGCAAAAATATCTTACTGCTGGGTGACCTTGAAGCATGTAGTAATACAAATGGGCTGAAATTCCGTAATACGAGGTGAAAATAACAAGAATTTCAGCTATAAATTACACCTTCTTGACTGTAAACATAAAAAGCTGGAGGTTCATGTGGGTCTGATGTATTTTTAGTAAAGAAGATAAGTATTGATTCCATTGTACGCGAGGCTGGTATGTCTGAACATCTGGAATACTGCAGTGCATTTCTGGTTAGCTGCTGTCAGTAAAGATGAGTTCAGCTGAGATGGGGGCAGCTGAACAGAGTAAGGCAGAGCCACAAAGCTAAACTTAAGTTTAGCCCCTAAACTTAAGAGCTTAGCCTGCTTAGTGTAGTAAATCAAAGACTGGGAGGTGGTACAACAGTTACCTACGGAAACATTGATGGGCAATAAACCACAAAGTGGGAAATGACCTGTTTAAAGCAAATGGCAGTTACTGAAAGAACCAATGATCGTAAGTTGGGACATTATTAAATGTAAACTGAAAAATTACGTTTCTGCCCATGAAGTGAATGAAATATTAAGCTGTCTTATGAATAGTTGCTCCAGAGACAAAGGAGCAAATAGTTTTCCATAGAAAGTTTCATAAAATTATGTCAGGTTTTATATGTTAAACAGATTACCTAAGTTACTAGAGTGGGACTAGACTCCTGCAACTCTGAGTTAGCAGGGTGTACCTAAGTTTCTTAATTGTTTGATGTGTTTTCTTTTATTTCAGCCTTTGTCTCTCTCCTTTCGTAAGTACCAAGAACAGTTATGTACAGCCTAAATATATATCTAGGTTAAGCACAGGTTGCTACTTGAAGGCTGCTCACTGGCCCTCGATGAAATCCAGTTCCTGACGTGTGGAGGTCTAGCTGTTCTAATGCCTTTCTCATTTTATTTTAAGTGCCTATGTCCACTGATGGATCAAAATTTACTTCTTTCCCGCTATTTGACTTGCATTGTACAGGAAACTTAAAATGAAAAAAGTAGAAAATACATCTCAAGTTGTCTTCCCATGCTTGTCCCGATCCAGTTCTCTGTTGTGCATGAATTCTGAAAAACTCCCTAGAGTCATTTTTCCTTCATTCATGGTCAGTTATTATATGTTTGGCAAAAACAACCTTAACAACCTTTTCTTTTTCTCTCTCTCTCTTTTTTTTTTTTTTTCCCCCTACAAGTGAAAAGGAAATTAAATTTTGTTAATTATTCGGATTCAGAGCTACAGGAATACCATTTTAAAACAATTTCTACAATTTTTAGCTCAAACCAACTTTTAAAATATAGAAAACTGCTGCTTGAGTTTCATAGTACTATATGTAGAATGAACCCAAAGTTTTATTACACCGTAATTTGTCTTGTAATTGTCTCACATTTTTAGTTTGTTTGTCAACAGACTTGACTTTAAAGAAATTCCGGAGGAGGTTTGTAAATAGAAGTAATGTCTTTTATTAGATCATTTGGCATATTTAGAGAAGTTAGGCTTGCAGGCACACAAGTCACTCTTCCATGTGTGAAATAGCAGCAAAATAAAAGTTGAGAATAGTTGCTCAGAGATAGCGGACATACACCAATTCAAACATCTTTAAAAGAAAATCAGTTAGCACTTGTGGAAGGGACAGGATGATAGGCGGTAAGGGAACAGGAGAGAAAGACAGAAATACTTCCTCTAGGGAAAAAAGACGATGTCTATGGCACGGAGAGGTAAGTTTGGGAGGGAAAGAAGGGAGATTAAAATGTGCTATAAAACCACTCTCTCTTGCATCCATGATTTTTGGTATTCAGTAGAGTTGCAAGTTTTGATTACCAAAACTTCAATAACATTTGTAGGTTTTACTTGGGCATAAGGACATAGTGTCTGAGCAATTGGGGAAGACTGAGAGATCAGTAATATGGTCATTGCTGTTTCACTTTTGGCAGATGAGCACTTTTTTTTCTTTATGGGCTATGTCAGTTCACTCTTGGATGTAGTTTTTGCTTAGTTTTACATAAAATGGGATAAAATGTATTACATTCCTGAAAGTACAGTTGTAGAACTGAAAGATCGTGGTGGTTCGGTTGAGAGATTATTTATTACAGTAATAATAGAGAGGTGTTGTCAGATTTTACGTTTCTTGCTCAGATATGGTCTTCATTCAATGTGTTTGGACCATCCTTAGGATGTTTCTGATGGTGACTTTTCTGAGGTTACAGACTGTTCAAAGGCTAAGGTGGTTCTTGGAACACATCTTCAAGTGGCATCTTCTTCCAGAAGTGCTTATAATTTTTTAATGATTTTCTGTTTAAGTCCTGAGCACAAGGTTATCTGACAGCTGTGAGTCCTTATGTGATGTTCAGGTATATCCCTTTCAAAAAAAGAGAGCAATATTTTTATAGAAGTATGTTTGTTGACTAAAAGTCTTCTTTGGATGGATGAAACAGGTATCACAAGATTCTTCTTCAGAGTGAATGGGATGGCATCTGAGGATGCTTGATTTATGTGCAGGTGTGTTTCAGATAGTTGCAGATTTATGGAGTTAAATTTGTTAATCTTTGGGTTTGTATGCATTTTAGTTTATAGATTACCATCTTTGACGTTGACCTTAATATCTAGGAATGGGTCTTAGTATATGACTCTTTCAGAGGCACTTTGACAAAAGAGTCATAATTATTGAATTTGTGATTGCAGTTAGTGAGGAAGTCCAGTTTTCTGTTCACGGTGATGAAGATGTTACTCATACGTCTTATGACATATGGACCTGGTGGTACATACCTAGTGGTGAGTAGTTGTTCATTTATTTAGCTCTGAAAGCTGCTGCTTCTCTTAAAGACACAAAGAAGGGTTTGTGAGCCCAAAAGTTTAACTAATATGTTCAACAATGTCAGCTGCCCTAATCCTGCCTCTGTCCTTAGACCATCTTGGTTACAACAAAGTACTGTGGGAGAAATAAAACCTTTCTGCCTTTCAAGCCTCCTTTTTCTTAGTTTATCTGCACTCAATCTGACCTTTGCTAGCTCTGTTTTTAATTCTCCTCGTATACTCATTTTTAGTAGGGGATATATGTTGTAAGTAACCAAGGTCAAATTTCTGAGCCCTTGTATGTTAACCCAATGATTTCTAGACCCCTTTAATCCTTTCCTACACCAGCAGCTGTAGTAATAAGGGTCAAGGGGCTGCTAGGGATTGAGGTCATTAGCTCTTTTGTTGTATTTATTCATTTTGTTGGTGTTTTTCACTGATCAGTCTTAATGAATATTATCCATTTAGTTAGAACAGCATTTGACCTTTCCAGCAACATGGATGTTTGATTTTTAAGTTTATTTTCCTTTGACTATAAACTAATGCTGCTTTTTAGATATGGAAAGAAATTCTTTCACTTCATCATGCTGTGAACTCTCTGTCTGTTACATTGAATACCTCATCATTAATGTGTATAAAGTCACATCCCACTGGAGAAATGGAAAAACTCCACTGATTTCAATGAAAGCTTTTAGGGCTACCATTGATATTAATAATAATTTAAAGTGAAAGGACTCGGTTCCTTACTGCTTGCAACAAGTAAACTACTAGGTTTTATGTTACTGCTTAAAATAGCGATTGTGTCATTGCTTTAGCATATATTTATGTTCTGTTCTTTTTTGTGTGATAGAACCATCAGGGTACATGGTCTGAATCTTCGGGTCTGTTAATGTTTTGAGACATGGCAAAATGGTGAATGCACACCATCGCATAACATGGAGAAAAAACAGAGAATGCATGTCCATCAGTTTGAGTCTTCAGCTGCTCCAGTATAAACGTAAAACTAAACTGTTAGGCTCTTTTCTACTCCAGTTTTCGTCATCTCTACACAAGAAAAGCTAAGGACAGTAGGGAGTAGAACATAACCTGAAAATTGACAAATTTCTGCATTTATGAACTCAAGCAGAAACTGCATACCACACGGTAGACCCCTAACTGACTGCATCATGCTTTTAGCACTCATTCTTCTCTTGTCGTTAAAATAGTTTGGTTTATGCTTTAATGTTTGAAGTATTCTCAGCTGCTACTGGTGAGAAGCAATTTCTGCACAGTGAGGAGGAAAGAGTTTATTGTATTTGGTGTTGCTTTTAGTGATATGGATGCTTGCTCACTAGGTATTGTACTGAGATCAGCTAACTCATTTCATTAAAAAGTCCTTTAGGTGGTAGTTATATTTGGTTACCACTGAGTTGATGTGGATCTGAACCAGAAACACAGAAGTGAAAGGCTTTCTATCCTACTAACAATTTCCTGAGCTTTCCATTCTCCTATATTAAGAGGGGTTTTTATAGAGTGGAAAAATGCCCCATCATAAAGCTGTAAGGTTAAAACTACAGCCCTTCTCCCTTCCCCAACACTCCTTAAACTATGGATCTTGTTTGCTATGGGAAGTGAACTGCAGGAGGAAGCCAGATGGCAGCTGTATTGAGCTGCTGCTTTGTTGTGCAGGATGGGTGCCCCTCCTCCCTTCTCCAAAGCAAATGTTGATTCACGAATGAGAGGTTTATATATCTGAATGAGGGATTCGTATGATTTTTTGTTGTTGTTTAAATGTCTGTTCTTTTAAGAGTTTGCAAAAGAAATTGGTTGTGTGCTCATAATAAGAAACAGTTTGAGACATATAGGTGGCAAAGTTGTATAATTTTAAGGTGAATTTTGTGAAATGGTACACATAGCCATGGTTATTTTATTGCTCTCAGTTAAACTGCCTGAAGTGCTGCACGAGCACAGCGCACCTCTTGTAAAACATATTCCAAGGAGAAAAAAAAAGTTTTATATTTTATTTTAACATAGAATATAATTAATATGTCAGTAATGGACTAAAAAAAGTGAACTTGTTAAAATATGTTTAAATAAACACATTTCTAGCCAGAGAATGATTATTAAATCTCATCTTCACAGGGAAGATATGTTGGATGGGTGTGATTTACTTCATAGAATCTGCACCAAATCTTTGAGTGTCTCATGGAGCTTAAAAACATGTATTAAAATTCTACAAATTAACTTGCTTATCCGGGATTACCAGTGATGTGCTCACATATGTTGTAGAGAACCATAAACTCTGCAGTCCTTGGAAGCTAATCCTCAAAGCTGATTTTTTTCTTATTTCTTCATAAAACAAAATTAAGTGTAAGTTTATATACTTTTTAACTGTTGGCAGACATGTTTCATTGCTGTTATATTTGTGATGCAGAATAATTAAGAGTTTTAAATTTCCAAGTGTGCCAAATTGGATCTTCATCTAAGACCACACATGTACGCAGTATAAGAGGTTCATAGGATAATTAACTAGATGTTTGTTTCTCTCCTTGATGACTAAGGTCATCTTCTTATAAACCCAAGAACAATGAATAGATATAACAAGAGGATCTCACCATAAGCACTTTTTTTTCAAGTCTCCAGCACTGAATTCTGTCTGGCACGGTTGTCAGCAGCATGTTCCAGATTCTGTCTTTTGCCATAAACTGCTTTGTAAGCACAATGGAAATAGCATAGAAACGTAAGAATTAGGAAATTGTGTTATTAACAAGCTGCATTTTTAACCACCATGGGGGATTTACTTAGACTGCCTAGTGTGCTTCAGAATGTGTTTTTTAATGTAAATAGCTACTAAGAAAAAAATCAGATCCTCAGATGAATGTCAGAAATGAGCCTTAACAAAACATTTTTAAAGAATATATACCAAATAAAGCAATGTGGTTTTCCCTGTTCTTTCTTCTTCTCTTTCTTGCTGTCCTTCTCTCCTTTCTGATGTCAGTTTATATCTTTTATAATGCAGATATAAGATGAGAGAGAAAGAGGGAATAACTCTGTAGTACAGGTGGAAACAGTTAAAAGAACTGGGTTGGAATTTTAAAACTGATATTCCTCCCTCTCAACATACCACATTAAAAAGTAGTTTGGGGTGCCTGGCATCTTCATGACTAGTAATATAAGTAAATATCAGCAGTATTTAGGATCATTCAGAATTGGCATGCATATGGTTCATATATAAATATAAATAAATAAATGCATATCTATGCATTCGATGTCTTTGTGTATATTACAGATACATAATAGACAGACATATATGTTGAAATCTATGTTTCACATCAAACCTCTACAGTATGCTTCATGAGGGAGACAAGACCCATGTGTTTTGCAGAAGCTTTTAAAGCTGTTTCATTTATTTTATTAGCCTTTAATGAATGTAATTAGAACCCAAGTAATTAAATGCAATTGTGCTCAGTATGTTCCTGTTGTAAATTGCCCTAAACAATGTGCATGGTGTGAACAAATTTGTGGGATTAATAGAGGATAGATAATGTTTTTGGATAGTATTTCACACTAAACGGCCGCAGAGAGAAACAAAGAAGCTGGCGCAGTGTCATTAATCTTAGTCAACTGGCAGTTCTGGTGTAATTTGCATGACTTAGGCAGTGACACAAGATGGGGCTAGCTTGGGATGGGTGTTAGATCACTAGGATACATATGTATTTATTTCTCTTTAGTACTCTGATTTATAAGTAGAAAGAAGTTTGTTTGAAGAAACTGATTCATTCTGTTTTCATCTTTGTTTTTTATCTTAGATTAATAGAATTACTGGCAGTATATTGTATGTGTTCCTTTGTTTTTATAGTTAGCATATTGGTTTATGGATATTAAAAAACATCTGTGCATCCTTGTCATCACAGAAGAAAGGCAGATGTGCTGTGATTGGATAGTGTGTTGCTAGTGGAATAGATTTTTTCTTTACTCTCCCTGTTGTGTCTTGTTTCCTGGCTTAAAGGATATGAGGATACAGGAAGATATATCTGTATTTGTTTCTGAAAAACCTTATAGTACTTATAGTTAGAATATACATTTCCATTCTTCATTCTCTTTATCTATATATTTATTCTAAAAATCATTGAGTGTATATAACCTGATTGAGTAGAAGCGTAACTCAACAACCATAAAATGCTTGTTATATTTTAGTAGAGTAATAAATTCTCACAAAATAGTGGTGGCCACTGTAGTTAATTTTCACAAGAATTTTTAAATGCCCTCGTTTGGGTAAGTTTAAATGTCCTTAAACACAATTGGCTGGAAATGTCTGTCAAAGTGAACTGTTTTTGCTGAAAGATGAAACAGAAATATCCCATTAGTTTACAATATTAGAAGGATGAGTCAAATTTGAGTGTTGTTAGATGAGTATTTCTGTCCCTAACCCTAGCATTGTTTTCAAAATAGCTTCCATAAAAAGCTATGCTTTCTACATAGGACACAGTTACTTTTCTTATAAAAGTGACCGTGGTCTGTAATTGATCTGGAGCCATTCCTTAACACCAAAATAACCATATTTAGTTGTATATTATCCCCTGAGTTTTTTGACTAACAACCCTGCCAAAAACTTTTGTGCTGAACTTACCCATGTAATGTCTCTGGAAGTTGTTATTCTGTTAAATATGTTGCTTATGCACACCTAATCATGTTGTGATGCTACCTTAGTATCAACTTAGTAGTGTAGCAAAATTGAATGATGAAAAAATGGAGAATCTTCAGAATCCCTTAAGACTTTGCAGTCTTAACAGATAAACAGGAAGGAATTCCTGCTTCAACAGTATCTGGATCTTTTAATTACAAATTTCCACCACAGGAAGATCATGCTTAAACAGGTCTGAGGAAGGGTGACATAGGGTGTTCTGAGGCTGTTCTGAGCCAAGTAGTTTCCTGTTGTGCACATCCTATAAACTATGTTTCTCGTGATTCTAAATTTTTATTTAAAGGTATTTCATTTTACCTTCATTTATTTTAAAATTGCAAGTTAAATAATAAAAAGAAGGAATTTAACATACAAATTGCATGGACAACTTAAGTCCTCTTAAGTGGTTTGATAATGATAAAATGCTTATGTTTATATCGTGGCATAAAAAACAATATTGTAATCCTACTTTTAATACTAATTTTGCAAATATTAGGCACTGATGTGTAGCCATGCTGTTGTCTGTTTGCAGTGTTGCAACATTAAGTGCTCCCAGAAGCACTGTGGTACTACTATGAAACAAAAAGGTATATTCCAGTGAAATGTGAAAACAACACAATTTTTATACAATGATTTATAAGGTAAATATAACAACAAATACTGGCAATGAAAATTTTCAGGCATTCGGTTAAGCCACCTAAATCTGAAGCTGATTTGTCACTAACTAATTGCCTTGTCTTCTGAAACATGAGTAAATAGTGCAAAAAAGTAAGTGACTTTGGTTTAAACATATTAATAATTCTACATGTGAAGAAAAAATCATTAGCAGTATATCCATACTGATGAAAAGGGTAATGTTGGCATTAAAATCAGTTTACTTGTAGCAATTTGGAAAAATATAAACTGCTTAAGGTATATGGTATCTTCTACTGTGAATTTTAGTAAGGGAAAAAAGAGTATTAGGACAGTAGGATGAAGTAAATGGAAATATACCACTGTATATTTAACATCACCTGGCTGACCTTACTTTTGATGCTTCCCAACTCCCTTCAACACATTCTTAATTTTGATTCTTTAAGAAGACTTAATTAAGAAGTCCTGAGTATTTATCATAATATTCCATGATAACCTTTTCATTTAGAAATGCAATTAGATTACTAGTTCTGTCTTCATTCTGTAGCGTTTTAGTCCAGTGGAACTTCACTCTACCCAGGGAATTATACTACTCTAGATATGGCACAGTCAAGTAGAGAATTGTTGATGCATGAGCACAGTCTGATTTTTTTTTTTCTCTTCATATGATGCAAGTAAATATGATTTTATTTTTTCAGTAATGCAAGTTTTGGAGATACTGGACATATGCACAGATGACTAGCTGTTGTAGAGAACTTCGCTCACATTGAAAAGTCTGGAAGTGCAAGAGATTCAACTCAATTATTTTGGTGTCAACTCTACAGCTGTCTCACCATACTACACAACATTTTTGGCATTGTAACTTAGTCAAAATATATTTGGGGGGAAATAATTCAAATCAAAACAGTATGATAATCCAAAAGTTAAGTAATTTTTAAGAAATCTCTTCCCAGCATCCATGCATTTCAAACAAAACACATTTATATCTTTGATCTGTGTTAGCAAATACATGTTATGAAAAGCAAACCAAACCAAACCAAAACTATTGTTATTTCTTTGATGATCAGTATAATGTGCAAAACAGCAAAAGTAATTAATTAACAATTCATGAAAGTAGTTGACTCCTATTAATGTGCCATTGACCCAAGCACCACTGTTCAAAATTTAAAGACCAGGGACCATAATATTTATTATGAGGTCAGGCATATCGATATAGCATTAAAATGAGTCACATTTAGTATACTAGATACATGTTAATGCAAAAAGTGTCACAGTTACACAGATTTTAAGCAGCAGAAAAGTTATCTGATCTAGGATTTCTTATTTGGCAATTATTCTGAAAGAATGCAGAGCAAATGTTTTATTGGATTTGTGTTTGGTGTGAGGGCTCAACAAATGTTGAGGCACTGTGGTCTGCTTACGTGAAGCAACAAATTCTGTGGGAGGCAGAGTCTCCCTTTTCTGCCCTTCCAATTATTTTCTTAATTATTTTGCATAATGTTTGGAGAACTTCATCCCTCTGGTCCATTAGAACAGATTGCTATAAGCTGTAGACTTCTAGAAGAACAATGTAATTTCCTCAAATTATTTTCCGTTGTATTCATAATAAAAATGTGACACTCCCCTCTTCTTTCTATGTGGCTTGTTTCTTGTACTGCATGTATTTACTGTCTATTCCATTAAATGGAGTTTTTTTGAGAGTAAGGTGGTCAGGGAGAAGAAACAAGTATATCTGGTCTGTCTGTGTTCAGTTAACAAAGCTGTATTTGGATGTGGATAAGTTTAAAATTCAGGTGTAAAACCAAATTACAGCTGAAAATTGAGTTCACTTTGCTGGCGCTTAAAGATAGTAATTTTTTCTTTTGGTAATTCTATTGCTGTAGACTGTATCTGCTGTATTTCAGTTATCCAGCTGAAAATAAACCTATTTTTGATTAGGACATCTGTAAGGATAGATCCTGAGTAAAATGTAATCAAATTGGAATACCATTGAGAAGTTGGGTTTAATCTGGGGCTTTTCTAGGTATGTTATGTTAATATGATATATGAAAGTCTCTGGGCTTGAGTTCATTCTAGTCTAAAATCTAGTAATAGTTTTTATGTATGAATTCACAAAAGCAAGCATACAAATCTCAAGGAAGCCAAACCTCCCAATTTCCCATTTAAAGATGCTTTAACGTTACGTGTACAAGGCAATTTGCAGATCCCCCTTAATCGTGTGATTAATTCTATCACAGTTTGAGGTAAATGGGAGAGATAATTCCTCATTACACATGAAGAAGCTGAGACCACTGTTATGATTTTCCTGGATTCCACGCTGATTCAGATGTCCCAGTACTGTTCTAAATCTTATTCTGCAGCTAATTTCAATCTCAGTTTTACCTGGTTAGGGATTTTGTAACTCTTCCAAGGCATTTACACTTCTGTGGATTTGAGGAGATTCTTGGATATGAAACCAAAAGCAAGAGGTGGTTGCAATTTACAAACTTTGAAAAAAATAGAATATCTAGGAAAATTAAAATTTCTTATTGATGAGAAGTGGTAATACTTGTATTTCTTGGAGTTAACAAAATAATGATTGATCTTGTGTGTGACATTGTAGAAGGGGCCAGTTTTGTTGCTGCTCTAAGTGGGGAGATTCTTTTGACATGGTTTTGTCTTCACATTGCATGTTTGGTACCTCCAGAGCAGAAATTGCTAGCATTATCTTATTAACTGCTTTTCACAATTAATTTTAATGCTTTATGTTAAGTGGTATTTCATATTATTTAATCTCAGTATTAGATATTAATCTAGTATTATTACATGTTAATCTTGTTATTAGGAAGTATAGTTTATTACATGTTATTGATCATCTTATAATTCAATGTCATTTTTTATTATTAAAGCTACTAATACCAACATAATTTAATTTACATATCAAAAATGAGATGTCTGTGTTGAATGGGTCAAACTCCTTGAACCATTCAACATTGAGCTAAAGCAGGCAAGATGTATAGAATTTGCTGGCCACTGCAAGGATTGCTTCCTTCTCTTTACTTTAGAACCTTGGCTTGATAAGAAGGGAAATGCAATAGGTTGCAGGGTGTTCTTCAACTGTATTGGTATTTCCTTGTGTAAAGGGCAAATGGAATAAATAACACTAAGCTATGTTTTCGTGTTGGTGTTAATACTGCAATTTTTGTTTTAGCAACATTGTACTTAGATGTTTACATGAATGTGCAGATACACACAGGAAGACACAGTATTTGTGACTGTGCTGAACTGTGCTGTAGGATAGCTGTACTTCTATTGCAAGCAAAGTAGGAAAAGTTTTGAGGCAACATCCAACACTAATTTAAAACATCTTCCTATTTCATTTATTTGTCATCCTTCAACAAGTAGCAGTCCCTCTGGGATGCATGAATGTAAACAGTTCAAGGGACAGTCACATCTTTGTGACCAACTACGTTTTTTATGATATGCAGGTTCAAAACACTGATGTTGTTTTAATATGCTTGGGCTGCAAAATATTGATATAAATTTCATGAAAAAGCACTTCTTTTTTGGTGAAAGAAATAGATTTATCATGACAAAACTCACTGATTTTTGCACATGAATGAGCTTCTTGAAAATACCTTGGCAGGGAAATCATAGGTAAGTGCTCACCCTGTTTACTTTCTATTATACAATATGGACCTTTCCTGTTCTGTTCATGTGGTACAGTAATATAACTGGAAACAAAAGTAGCATGCTTAACACAATTCCAGCGCTGTCATGCTTCTTTCTCTGTGCTAGAAGATGGTAAGATACAGCCAATGGTATTTTTGCTAGTAATTCATGAAGTCTGTTGAGGGAAAAGAACTAGAAATCTACAAGTGGAATCCTTACTATATTATTCAAGATATGTGTTTATACATAAATAAGTTGTACATATTCATATAATAGTTATATGGCATTTGTTTGAAATATTTGGCTTAGCAAGCCAATAAAAAGCAAAATTCATACACTTTATCCTAATTATGAAATGCTTGACTCATCGTGTATAATTACTTTCAAAGTGGAATTGTTTACTCATATAAAAATGTCCCTAATTCAATTAAGAAATATCTTTGTATTCTCTGCTGTAGCTAAGGAGTGGACAAGAATACAATCTAGTGTCAAAAGGTACAGAGCCTATTGTCTCATATAATTTTAACCCAGCTCCAGTTATGCTTTTTGTTATGCTTGGAGATGAGTAGAATAATAGGAACAGAGCTAGTTCTGACTTTCATGGTTTTGCATTTTGTTTTCAGTTGAACTAAATGTATTTTTGTAAAACAAACAATCTATTGGAATAGGAATGGCATTCAGCAGAAACTTTTTGCTCAAACGTGTTCACTGCAATGTAATTTATAGCAGATATATTTTTTTAGGCCCAGGGCAGAATATTGTACCAAACTGACCAAGGCCTTTGAATAGTCATTGCCCGTTGGTGAGGGTTTTGTGTTTCCGTGCTATGTTTAAATATGGGCCTTGACTCTGCCTCACAGGTGTGTGAAGTGGAGCTGCCCCACTAGTGGCGAGACTGGAGGTGGCTTTCTTACTCATCAGGGAGCTGTTCAGCTTGTAATGAGTCCAGCAGTCAGATTAAAGAGTTCAGTAGTGAGATGTTCACCTGAGGAGTCGGAAACCTAACTTTCAGGCTAGATACCACTGTTACCTGCCATATTGCCAGCAGTGATTCCCATTCCCCAAAGTAGCAGCTTCCAGCTCATGTCCAGCTACGTGCGGGTTTGAAGTGTCTTAATACTGCTACCGATGGATTGCACTTGGAGAGCAGCTGCCTCCAGCACAGTGCGATTGTTCAAACACAGAGATTGAGACAACGCTCAGGATAAGCATTGCTTTGACGTGGTGTTAGGTCACACTTTTAGGATAAATAGTGATGCAAACTTGCACCTGAATTTATGAACCTTAGAGGAGTGCATAGGAACTTAGAGCCATGCATAGACCTGTTGCTGAATGAGCTCAATTAGTATCTTTGGCTGTGGTAGGGTTGATATCTGCTTATTGCCAAGTGGCTCATCACACAGCTACAACTAGCAAGCAGACAACTTGCTATGCTACCTGCCCACTTTGATGCTCTTTTAAGAAATTATTGGTATCACTGCAATGAATAGTTGTTTATAACTATATTTTCTACCTTAATTTTACCATGCTATTGATTTTAGCCCAGTAATAAACTAACTTCACAATTTTACCCATTCTGGGAAATAAAGCAATAGAAAATAATTGTAATTTTTCTGACTGTTCTGCTAAAAACCCCTCTCTCCCCCCCCCCTTTTTTTTTATAAGTATGGTTAAACCTGTTTTGCCTCAAATTCTAGCAGCATTTTGATTCAGTAAATTTAATGCTCAAGTATAGTGCTGTACAATACATTAATTTGAAATAGTACTCTTGCTGCATTGCCAGATTTGTCTCAGGGTTGATGTTTTGAACTCCCTTTTAATGGTAGATTACATATATGGACCAGCTCTTTCCAACCTTTGGAAAGACTCAGCCTGGAGGGAGTTAGAAATGCAGAAAAAGCGTGATGAATACTGGTTCTCCCACTCTCATTCTTCAGAGCTTTAGAGCAGGCAAAGAGCATTTATGATTTCTTGTAGCATCTTTTCTGGATTTTGTGGCTGGAGAAATCAGTGTAATGCCCACTGGGATTTGTGGAAGTCTTCCCAGTGATTTTAGCATATGGCAGACTAGGCCTAAAGGAAGCAATCCTCAAAGAGAGAGGGCCTGCAGCTGTGAATTTACATGTGCAGTAGGAAATGTCAGATTGCAGATCCAGAAGAAAAGACGTGCACTGAAGACTTTGGGAATTTCTGCCCTAAGATCTATCAACTATTTTCAGAACCATGAAGCAGAGTGCTGTTTATGTTTGTTACTACTTTTTAATTCCTGTTGGCAGTGACATGCAGACTATGAAATGTGTTAGGCTTGATTTACATAAATCAGAAGGTTGTCAGCTTCTTCCCTTTAGATGTCTATGTTGCCTTAAAATCCAAACTGATGACCTCATTGTAACACAAATAAATAGTGTTAGTAAATGTTATTATAAATTTCCTCTATTACTGAACATACAGATGGAAATGCAAAGTTAAAATTTGTGATATTTTCTTACATACACTATGCTTTGTTACCATTCTTCCATATTTTTGAAATATTCTTTTCAATTATCAAAAAAGGATCGATTATGGTTTTCACAATACTTAACCATATTCACTAAACTTGATCTTTTGTTGAAAATATAATTTATTTCTTGGTATACCTCGTTTTATACCACAGTGAAACAGAAAAGAGAGGAAACATTTTCATCTCTTAATTCAATAGTTATTCGTCTATGTCACCAAGTATCAGAGAGTGCAGACATTTCATAGGAGACATTAAGGGAAATATGGGAAATACTATAATTATAATCAGAAAAGTTCTGGATAATTTTATGACTGCAAAGAACATCTGTAGTTTTGCATGCTCATAGCATACTAGGATTACCCAGTTGATTAGATGTGTTGTTAGATACTTATATTAAAGATGGTTGTTTTGTTTTGTCCTGAGGCATTAACTCGTCATGAAGGGAAGTTACTGATCTCAGTGCACTAATCACTTAATGATTCAACTTTCTGGTTCACCCTACACATTTAAAAAAAAAAAAAAAAAAGTAAACACTGTTTCTTCCAGATTTCAGAATAAATAGTGAATTGTACATAAAATACACAATTTTCTTTTGAAATCTTGAATTTCGTACAGGTCTGTCCAAGAAGATTTTGGTTTGTCTGCCAGAGGTATGGTTATCAGGATAACAGAGTAATGATTTCAGTTACCATCAGTATATATCATTCTGCAAACGGAGTATCTGTAATTTTTAGAGAGGCATCTCCTTTCCACCATTCTATATTTAGATAGTTGAATTTTATTTTGCCAGTAATGGATAGATTTCCACATTTGGATCTGTTTATAGTGTTCTCCTCAGTGTGAATGCTACCGGTTATGTGAAATCATCCAAATCATCCCGTCAGTTTTGAAACAAACTACTAAGCTCTGGACTTTTTAAAATAAAACTTTTTTTTTTTTTGTCACCCTTATAAATGTGCCCTTTCCAAATTCTTCCTCTTCTTGCTTTTAGAATAATGAAATGACTAAAAAGACTATGCTTGTAATTAAAAGTCATTTTTAAATAACCTCAGAAGATTGTTTCTAGAAATCAAAACATCTTTATGGTCCCATTTCTAAGGAAAGAAAGACAAGTGACTGGGATCCTGTACACTTTACTGTAGTCTACATTAATTACCTTCTATTAAAAAATGACAAAGACCTTTTTGAAAGGGAATCTGGCACTCTTTCCACAGAAATGATGGCAGACACCCTACTCTCTGCTGATTTCTTGACACTTCTAATTACCTGTATTCATTTGAAATCGTTTCCTTTGTAGTGAGTTATTGGCATGATTTTCAGAGAACAAGAGGAAAATGGAAAACATTTTAGCAAGTTAAGAAAAAAAAAATCAACAGTATCATTGTTTGCAGCTTTTGTTGAAACTACCTACGTGAGTCATTTGAGGGACATGAAGGTAAATGAAAGGTTATACTTTGCCCTGCACGTTGTCGCTGGTATTTGTAATGTCAATAACTGTAGAAGGTTGTCAGGAAACTGGAGAGATAAAGGTCAATAGCAATGACAAATATATCATTGTATGTGTTTGAATATGCAATATCAGCCTAATCTCATGGTAGAGGTTTTCACACCCTGGAAATATCAATCAGGTGCTGTATCAGAACTATCCATTGTTTTCTGGGTAGCTACAATTAAACAGAAGATCAGTAGATTTAAGTTTTAGCATGTTTACGTTATTTTTCCCAGATTGCAATTTTTATTTAGTAGAGAGAAACAAGTGATTTTCTCAAAAAGATGTTTTCTCTGAAATAAAACTCTAAAAGAGATTCAAAAAATAACAAAACAATAAACAAACTGTATTGTAGGTTCCTTAATGTGTTCTTGGATGGGACATTGCACATTAGTTTCTATTTAACATTGGATATTGGCACATTTTTGGAAATATTTTTACAAATTGTAGCTTTCTGATAATTGTGTGTGAATCCATATTTTTTTTTCCTGTGCTATCAAGGACAACTGCATCTCACTCCAAGTGCCTCTTACAGGAATAGAGGCACTTTATTTTTCATGAACTATACCAATTTTTCAGAGCTCTGTGAAAGAAAGCAACCCCAACCTACAGTTAAATGTGTAAAGGAATAATCCTTTAGAGAGAGTTACCTTATAGTTGAACGCATCAAAGTACTGGAATCTAACTTGTCACAAATGTGGTCCTGATTTAGGAAAACTTCTCATTTGGCCTATAGGAGAACGCCAAATCACAAGTTGTAACATTGTTATGTTACATTGTTACATTGTAACATTGTTATGTTACATTGTTATGTTACATTGTTACATTGTAACATTGTTATGTTACATATGTACATTGTTATGTTAAAACAGAAAAACAAGAGTTGAAGAACAAGGAAAGAAAATACATCCAAGCGCCATGTGACATTGATAGTGGAAACAGAACTTAGTTTGGTGCAAACCTTGAGGTAGGAAGGTAGGGGAGGGATGCACAGGGATGAGTTGTGAGAATAGCAGGAAGGAAGTATTACGACAAAATGATCTTGTTTGAGAGACAATTGGAAGAAGTAGTCTTTGGGAGTAGAGTATTCAAAAAAGTGACTGTGGGAAGTTAAGGGAAAAGTGAACACAATTACTGATCAGAGATGAAGTCAAATCTAGTGAAAAAATAGTAAAAACATGATAAAGGCACAATGATACTTTCATAAATGTATCGAAACATCAGTCTGTATGAAACATTTGCAAATCTGGATTTTTTTAAATAAACCAACTATAAAAATATTCACTAAACTCGAATTACTGCTTCCGTTTACAAGGTACTAGTACTTTGAACCTTTGTAATGCTAGGGTACCACTTGTATGAAAGGTCCCCAAAATTCTGGCAACTTAACAGAGAACTCTAAGAACTTTGCAGCTGCTTGTTGTTGGATGACTTATAGTTTTAGGCTTTATTCTGTTTACAACAGTAGTGACTGATTTCAGTGATGTCACTTTCTTCTGAGCACATTTTACCTTTTAGTTTTAATTTAGTAAGCAAGCCACTTTTATGTGCTTAATTGCAATTTTAAAATGCATTGTAAGTCTATGCTGTTCAGCAAAGCACTTAAGAATATGTTTGTATCCTACCAAAGTTCAGAGAGTTTAAGGAAGTCCTTGAAGAAGTCCACTGTTGGCTGAAGTGTTTTGCCTGGGTCATTTCCTAGAAGTACTTTTGACCTCCAGATGCGTTTTTTTTTTCCTTAGAGTAAACATCCTAGCTGGGTTTCCCAGGACAAAATAGTGACTGAGAAGGTAGTACCCCCGTTACAGGCATAACAGTGTATCCTTCCATCTCTGCCTAATTTTAAACCATCTGTCACCCGAGTACTTTGGAAAACTTTTTCAGATTGTTAAAAGAAAAATATCCCATTTTGTACAAAACATTACTCTTTTCTGAAATATCACAGCTTAAGATAGTATCTTGTTTTTCAGTCACATGATATATGTACTTACATATATACTTCATTAAACCAGTTACTGAAATGCACCACTGATTAAAGGAAATTTTACAATGCTATCTGAGAAACGGGCTTGTAGTTCTCTGCTGTCCATTGCATACCCTGTTGGCTTATGAATTTTAGCCTATGTTGAATTTTTGTCTTCCACGAACACATGGTGCCTGACATAAATGATGATCGATGCAGCTGATAATGGATGATTCTTTTTTTCTCTCTCCCTCTCTCCCTTCTCCGTTCCATGTTTCTCTTTTCCTCCCCTCCTCCTCTCCCTTTCTCCGTCTCTCCATTTCATCTCCTTCTCCATCTCCCCTGTCTCTTTCCTCTCTCCCCCGTCTCTCACTCTCTCTTGCCTTCTGGGCTGTGGTACAAGGGTTTTCTTTTAAAGTGCTTTTAAAGGTATTTGCCTGCCTGTTTTATGTATCTATGTAGTTCCACATACGTTGCTTCGTTAGACTTCTCCCCTCTCACTCTCACACACACACAGGTATGTGTTAAGTTTTCCATCGGAAAGCAGAGCAGGCCCTTATTACAGACCAACACTTCTTAGGCTTACTATTTTCACTCAAATGCTTAATTATATCATGTCCATTATATTATGTCGAAGGTCTGTTACGTACTCAAGATCGTGACATTGCTACGAGATGGCTGCAATTATAAGGCTGTGAGGAGACAGAGTCACACTGCTGTTTTGAGTCTGCATTTTAGCACTCTGGAATGGGGATAATCCTTCAGCAGTTGCAACCTTTGTGTGTTTTTGTGTGCAAGAAACAAAAAATAATTCACAATGTGCTGCATAGCTATCAGATAGCCTCCTATGTACTGTGAAGTACATGGCTGAGAATTAGGTGCTCCCGATGCCTAGGTAATTTGTAGGTCAAAATGCATTGCTTTGGAAATGGAATATTTTTAAGTACTTCTGAAATATACATTTACCTCCTGTATACATGTGAATTGACAGATCCATCGGACTGACGGATTTTTTTGATGTAGTTAGCATTGGATGTTTCATGTAAGCAGTGAAAGTTCTGCAGCTATAAATACCTGAATCAAACTTTCTAGTCTGTGGGGCATTATTTGGAGTCCATGCCTGATTCTCTGAATGAGGAAAATAACATATCATTACCCATTAAAGGATTTTGGTACTCTTTCTCAGATAAAGTAGTTCTGTACTTTGTTTTGTTTTGCAGGGATTCAGCCTGGGAACACTGGAATCTAGTCTGAACTTCAGAAGAGCACTGCCCAGCTCATGAGTGAGTACTGCCTTTCCTCTCATCAAAAAGGAGTGTGTGCATACAGTGGCAGTGGGCCATAATAAAGCAGATCTTTCCTACCCATTTTCTGAAGTATATTAGCCCTTACATTCTAGACATTTATCTGCATTGGCTTAATAAATATCCCAATATCATACATTATCTTTTCATTTTATTGCCAGGTAAACTACTGGTATTACACAAGTCAATGCATGTGTTTGCAGTAATGCATAATGGTAAAATCTTTTTGGATTTTAAGAACTCTGTAAAAGTGCCAAAAATAAATTAGGTCACACTTGAATTTATTGTTATTAAAAGGAAGAGCGCTGTGTATTTTATCATATGTGGATATAAATAAAAATGACCTAAAAATAGACTCATGCAAGTGTCTCCCAGATTTCACCTTGCTATTTAATGCAGAATTTTAAAGCCCTCACATGTGAAATGATTTTTATTTAGAAATGCGTATTTGTGATTTCTTTTTGACAAAGAAAGGCCTTTTGTTCTGGTTTCTTCAACAGAACCTCATTTTGTGACTTTCTACTGTCCCCTAGTGGCATTTTAATCTTTATAACTATTGTGATATTGCCATTTTGCATTGCTTCTGTGTTTTTCTGTTTCCTTGAGACTATCATTAACAAACATTTAAAATACTATTAAACAACCCATCAACTGACTGTGGAAGCAATAACATTGCTCTTTAGCCCAAGCGGTCCTTTCAGATATTTTAAAATGATATAAACAAAGCCAGCAACCATATGCTATCTATATAATGCATTACTTCATTACAGTAAACATTTCAGATTTGCAGAATGTTAACACAAACCTGATGAAAGAAAAATGTTATTAGTTGTGACGAGCCTATACATACCCTACAGTAGCTAAAATGTGATTTGTGACAGGTTAGAGAATTATTGTTGGTAGTCTTAGAGCATGTGTTCCAACTATTCCTTTTATTTTCTTCCCTTTAAGCTCACACTGCATTTCCATTAGATTGTTTGCAAATTTACTATACCCCACAGTGTCACTTTTATATAAAATAACAATATATTACAGATAAGTACCATATTAGTAGCTATCTCAACTGATAGCTATTGAAAATGGACTTCTTAAGTTTTCCATGTGTTATATATAGATACGTAGGTTTGATAGCTTTTGCTTCCTTAAAACGCATAGTTGCTTTTTCTTTCTTGTGGACCTGTATGTATATATCTCCTTTCTTCACTTCAGTAAGACTCACAAACATTTTCTCAATTGCACCTTGTTTTTGATTTGGATATGCTGGGGTTCTGGTTTTTGTTCTTTTTTTTTTTTTTTTTTCAGTTTTGTATACAACCAAAATAAGACTACTGTAGTCTCTGCTGTCATGGGCTTCAGTGATTAGTTCTCCCATGCTGATCATAGATTTTATTTTACAATAAATACTAGAATATTTCTTAATCAAATTCTATATAAGTGTGTGTATAAACACTTGATATTACAGATTATTACCTGTAATTTTATACTGATGAGTCACATTTAATATAGGAATTTAGCTCTTCCACAGATTTGGAAAAGGTAAGGCTTGAATAAGGTAATTGAAAATCTATTTAGTATAACCAAAGAAATGAAGGTGCAAAAAGCCAGAAGATATAAATATATATTTCTAAAAACTATACTTGCACTCACACACATAAATTAAGATTTAAAAGAATATGAACTCCTTTAAACTGTTTTTTTTTTCCCCCCCCTGTAAGATTAACAAAATAGAGGTCAGCACAAGAAATGCATATTTACTATCTTTACTTAATAGCTATAAAAAGTGACAGCACTGCAAGTACAAGGTTTAGTGAAATTTGGCCCATTAACTCAGTATTTTAGGAATCAAAGAGAGATATACTGCATTAACGACTTCTTGGCACTGTCACTAGAGTATTATGCATATAATAACTATGACACTAATACTACCATTTTACACTTCTATCTTGAACCGGAGCAGAGGTAGAAACCCTTCAGCCATCATATTTTCTTAGAATGGTTCATTATATGCTGTACGCCTTGGTTTGGAAATGAGAAAGAACATAGTATGACATTTTATACAATTTATTTTGTTAAAAAGCCGACAAGAATTGGTGCCAGTTTTGAGCCTTGTCTGTCTTCAGTAGTCATATTGTGACTGTGTAGATCTGCTTATCCATCCTTAGGATTGATTAAGATATCCCAAAACAAAGACCTGGAGTGCTGTCACTTTGGGCACATACACACAAAAATGCAACCAATGTTAACATTCTCATTAATATAGTTTTTCAGATGTGGAAGGGAGACATTCTAAAGCCCTCGGATTATTTAGTCTCACAAGAAAGCTGAAAATCTGTTCCTCTTTATCTGTACGTTTTCATATAACGTGGTACAGCTTTCAGAATTGCTTCTTTGATGACATTCTTTTCAAACAGTAATATCTCATATTGAAATGTAGAACTTCTGCAGCTTTCTTTCTCACAGATTTCTGTGTTCTTCATTTTTTAAAAAAATAATCATTCGGTAAGCAGATTTGTATTACGATATAGCTGCTGTGCTATTGGAAACACTGTAATTACTTTGACGGGCTAAAATGGAGTGGAATTTTTTCTTTAAAAGTTGTGTAGCTTTGTTTTAGTGAAACATAGCTTGTTCATAGCCTTAGTTTAACAGAAAAATATATCAATATGCTTTTTATTAGGAGGCTATATGTTTCTGGATGTCTAAAGAATTTCCTGAAAAAGCCTTGCTATAAGTTTGCCTAATTACTACTAAGATATTACAGAAGATTAGAAAATAGATGGCTTCCCTGTAAATCACTAGAATAATATAACACTATCAGTGGCCTACTTCCCCAAAATTGGTTTTCTCCAAAACATCTAATAAAGTTAAGCAGTCTCACTTTTTACAACTCAGGAGACTATCTAAACAGAATGAACAGATTTATAGGGTTATTTTTAGTATGTGTCACTAGCATTACAGATTACATTTGCTTTTGAAACTTATTTGACATTCTTGGTACAAAAATATAGTCAGAAATCTCATTAAAGTCCTTCATAAAGTACAGTCTCTATAGGGTTGTTACCTCTCCCCTCAAAAATGGGGAAAAAAACATGCATGTGCACATCATGTGGTTTGGATTTGATGTTATTTTTTAGTACTGTTTAAAAAAAAAAGAAAAAGAAATTGAAACACCTGCAGATGAATGTGTGAAGAATGTTTGTATAAATAATTGCTCAACTCACAACTAGCTAAGTAACCAAGCATTTTGTCACTGTGCAGTATTTCACAGAGCAACAGGTAAATGCTGTCATGTCTAAAATGGTAATTATTTTCTTCCATCACCTTAATAAGTAATTGTTTATTGAGGTAAAATAAGGATTAGGTTCTTGAAGGGTAGAATGTTGTGTTTTCTGAAAGCCATTCTTCTGTGAATCATATATATATATATATATATATATATAAAGGGTTATGTAAGATGCTGAGTATATTTTCTGAAAATACAATGTTGTGCTCCATGATGAACTACACTTACACACTTACATTAAATGTAGCTGGGGAAGAGTGCTTGTGCGTGTGTTTGTGTTTAATAGCGTACAGCTTTTGTAATTTTTTTTTCCCCAAATATTTATATGAACTGCAGAATATTGAGGAGATAAAACTGAATCCATGTTTAAACAGTTTGTGTTCTTTTATACCTATGGAAATATTTTTGTGATGTGAAAGTATAAAGGAAACCTAAACTGTCATTGCTATTTTTTGCCTTCTTGAGCTATTGTATTAATCAGGTTGTGTAGAAATGTGGAATAAGGAATAAGTATTTGATGTGGCTAGGGCCATACATAACATTCAGCTGTAGAATTCAAGTAGATCTTAAATTTCAAGATGTGACAACAAACAGAAATTTTACATAGAGAACTCTGATAAGATTATGTTTCGGAATAAGATTTCTTGGAACTGCTAGAGTACTGAAATGTTCAGTGTATTGTGAGAAAAATACCTTGCCTGACAGACTAACTTCTTTTCTTATGCATATATATGTGTGCAATTCTATAGGCTTTTAAAAATCAGTTTGCTATAGCCATTTTTAAGTATTAAAAGTCAATGTGCAGCACTTAAACATTGAAACAAATCATTTCTATAAATGTATCTCTTGACAGATTGCTTTCTACAAGGCTGGCATGGAATTGAAAGAATAAAATGACACGGTCAGGCTAATAGGGTAATATTAATCATATCTATGGTAAAGAGGAAATTGAGGTAACTTGGAAGGGTTAAAAGTGGGCTGGTTTCTTTCCAGACATATATTTAGGAGGTTTTTGTTGTATCTGGCTGAATATTAATTCAGTAAAGTAAAAGTAGCAAATGGTTACTGTAGTCTGCCAGCGAATTGTGTATGAAACAAAGAATTACTAGGTTCGTACAAGCTGATAAAGGATTACTATACAGACAAAGCCATTTAAAATTTGCAGCTCCAACCAGACAATTTTTTATGTTTTACAAACAAGTACAATTACATTTTGAATGACCTTATGCCACAATGATGATATAAAGAACAGATTTGTCTCTACTCCTGGCTCTAGCTTGTATATCCTGTATACATTAGTGCATTTCAGTCTGTATAGCTGTGATTGTTTATCTTTGTCAATTTTAAGATATGAATTAAACTCAAATGTCTTTCAAATGTGATACTGTACTTACTCTGTTCAAATAATAAAAATAATTTATTGCAGTAATCTGGATTTATGTCTTGGTTAGTTAGAGTAAATATATGGCCTCTATGGGATTCCCTTTTGCCCCCTAAATTCCACAGTGTTTTAAAATGTACTCCTCAGTTAGAGAAAGTTTAGCATGTTTTGTATAAAATGTTCTAAAATTTAAACTAATGAGAAATTAAAAAATAATGTTGTCAGGCTAAACAAGTTATTTCAAATACACATTTTGGCTTTAAAGTCAGCAGAGTTAAAATTAGCTAACAGGACATTTGAAAATTAAAAGGCTGAAAAATCTGTGTGAGATATTTTAAATGTATACATATGCCTATTATAATCAAAACATTAAAGGTGTCTAAAAGGTCACCTGAGACACCTATCTACTTGGGACACCTTTTATTATTCAGTATTTAACCATTTATTTATGTTTGTATTTGTGGAGTTAAAATATTTTCCTGATTCATAGTATTGTATAATTTTTCCTTCTTCCCTTCTGTCATGTTCATGATAAACCCACACCTATTCATCCGTCTATATTAATGAACCAGTACAAAAGTAGAGATATTAAAGAAAAATGATCTCGTTAATTGAAGACAGTCTTGTATTCTATTGCAATGGGAAATATAGATCCTGCTCAACACTTTTTAGAAAAGTCTGCTTATGGTATTTTGACTAGCAAAATCTAACGCATGTAAAAACGTTAGCTCTAACAAGAGCAATCACTCATTACCTTTTATAGATAAGCTTTTCCAGCAAAGTTTAATGAGAGAGAAGTGATGAGAGGATTTTCATTATTAGTAGAAAAATAGACTGCTATATGTTACAATAATTATACCTTCTCTTTGTGGTTTTGTGCTTTCTGTAAAGAATTAAATTTATGAAATTATTAAAGAGAGTATACTAGTATATAATCACAATTTACTTTACTTTCTAATATGGTGTTGTCATTGGGAACAGTGCTTTTAAATTGGGGAATGTGGATTTTAACTGCTTTGAGCCAGATACTTTTAGTTATACATAGATAAGCATACATAGATATCTATACATACAAATTACATAATAAATAAATATTATGAAAAATATATATTCTGAAAATAGATGGACTTTTTATTTATTGGAATAAAAGGTACTTTTAATGTTGTTCAAGCTAGGATAAGTATATCGCTCCGTCCTCCACTACCTATTTGTACCTATAAACATCAGTATTATATCGAGCACAACATGTGGATAGTTTAAATACAAGGTGATCCCCTAAATGAGCATGTACTAAGTGAGAAAGCATTTTTGATAACTTTATTGTGCATTTCTGTATCTAGGTATGCTTTTAATTAAACACTAGTCCATAAATAAGCAAATAATAGAAGTTAGCAGGGAAGCAGTTGGTCTAAATCATGACAGTAGCTCATTTATCTTTGTCCTAACAAGACAATAGGAAATGACACTAAGCCGTTGTTTTCTATGCATTAAGATTTCCTTCTTAAACAAATGCAATTGAGGCAGTTTGTTTTTCAGCGACAGCCCAGCACGCAATGCCAGTGGCCAGAGTTTTGTCTTGTCTTCATCCAGGGAAGGATTAATCTTTGTGATGGTGCAAACAAAATGTATGTCTGAGGTCAAAGTGCGGGTTGCCTTTTGGGATCTGCATTACATTAATGTCATTTTTGGGTTCCTGACGTTAATCAAAACCAACACCATAAAGCGTCACTTAGCTAATTTGTGTATTATTGTCAATGTTACCATTAATTATGCGTTTGTGAGGAAAAAGAGGATTAATGAGATGTCACAGGTAATTTACAATGATCAGGCTCCCCAGGACATTAAGAAAACACTAGCTGTGTAAGATTACCATTCAAACATAATAGTGCTCATGCAGGAAAGTCTTTGTTAAGTCTCTGAACCAAGTTTTTCTATCAGTATGAAATTTATCTTATATTGGCCATACAATATTTATTTTAAATTAATATCTGTAGATCAGTATATCAGTATATATGTATATATATATATTTTGCTGAGCTCTCTGTTGAACGCGGAAATAAAAAAATGGTGTCACATTTTAACTGGGAAATCTTTGGAAAAATGTGCTCTGTTGTACTGAATTGTGGAGAGATACTCTCTTCACTGAGAAATTTCTACAGGCTACATCCATCAGCACAAAGTCTTATTAAAAGTGCCAGATTATCAAATGATATAACCATCATTAACACATCATTACTGTGGTATGATAATACTACAGTATATAGTACTATATCTATCTATATTCTATCTATATCTATATAGTAAGTATATAGTATAGTATATAGAGATATAGCATAGGTATAGATGATATAGATATAGAAGCAAAAATAATGAACAGTGTGTATTTACAATATGTGTGTCAAGCATCTAACACGTAGTCGATAAATTCAAACTTTAAATGAGGAGAGCTTGTCCATTCATTAACTACAACCCTATTTTATATTCCATTGATGCTGCTGTTTTTTAATACTGTTACTTATTCACGCATTTTAATACAGACTTTATAAAAAAATTTGGTGGTAGGACAATAACAATCAAATTTTATTCCAAATAAAAAGTAGTTTCCAAGACAAGGGAAGTAATTTTACTTATTTTTATAATTGTGTGTGTTGGGCTTATTTCTGTTTGAAAACAGAATTTGTATTGATTTCTGTTATCTTACTGAACTCAGCTTCTTTTGCACAAGATTTTCTAATACATCCAATCTTGGTGCCTATTTCTGACAATTATTCCATTATTTCTTTAAACATCATACAGAAATAGCAATATCTGAGGTGAAAATGATTTAAACGGAAATATTAGCTTGTTCATATCTCTTAATTAAACACTCATAATTTCCTCAAAAATGACCCTGGAGTAGGAAGAACAATAGTCAATGGTGATTCAGATCAGAAATGGTGTTAGGCATAAGCTATGTAATTTGGTAGTTTTTCCCCTGTCCCCCATGCTCTTGTAGATTGTTTTATACAATGTCTTAATATCTATTGTCTTTATTTCAGTTAGATAAACCCTTTTGTGTGAAATGTATACGATCTGATATTTGTGAATTCTTAGGGTTAATTATGTCAGATTGCTTTTTAAGTAAATATAAGCACTTAAAAGATTAGCTACGCTATAATCATAGAATCACACAGAATCACAGGAAGGGACCTCTGGGGCCACCTGGTCCGACCCACGTCTCAAGCAGGGACAACTACAGCAGGTTGCCCAGGACCATGTCCAGGCAGCTTTTGAAGATCTCCAAGGAGGGAGAGTCCACCTCTCTGGGCATCCCGTGCCCGTAAAGAAGTGCTTCTGTATGTTAGGATGGAACCTCCTGTGTTCTAGTTTGTGCCCATTGCCTCTTGTCCCAGCACTGGGCACCACTGAAAAGAGCTTGGCTCCATCTTTGCATCTTCAGGTATTTACAGGCACTGATAAGATCCAACCATCCCCCGCCCCCCCGCCCCGAGCCTCCTCTTCTCCGGTCTGAACAGTCGAACAGTCCCAGCTCTCTCAGCCTTTCCTCACAGGAGATGTGCTCCAGCTCCTTCAATGTCTTGGTAGCCTTCATTGGACTCATTTCAGTATGTCTAGGTGCCTCTTACACTGGAGGGCCTAGAACTGGACATGGTGCTCCAGGTGCAGCCTCATCAATACTGAGTAGAGTTGACAGACCACCTGCCTTGACCTGCTGGCAATGCTTTCCCTAATGTAGACAAGAAACCATTAGCCTTAGCAGCAAGGACACATTACTGACTCATGTCCAGCTTGGTGTCCACCAGGACTACTAGGTCCTTTTCTGCACAGCTGCTTTCCAGTTGGGTGGTCCCTAGAATGTGCCAGTGCCTGGGGTTGCTCCTCCCCAAGTGCAGGATTCTGCACATTTCCTTGCTGAACTTCATTAGATTTGTGTCAGCCCACCTCTCCAGCATGTCAAGGTCCCTCTGGATGGCTGTGCAGCCTTTGGTGAGTCATTGACTCCCTCAGTTTCATGTAGTCTGCCAATTTACTGAGGGTGCACTGTACTCCATTGTCCAAATTGTTAATGAAGATGTTAAACAAGACTGAACCCAGTATTGACCCCTCGGTCATACTCCACTCATTACTGGCCTCTAAACAGACTTCGCGTCACTGACCACCACCCACTGGATCCAGCTGTTCTGTCAGTTTTCAATCCACCTCACTGTCTGTTCATCCAGCCCAGCCCATACTACAACAGCTTCTCTATGAGGGTCTTATGGGGAACAATGTCAAAGTCTTTACTGAAGTCCAGGAAGACAATACCCATTGCTCATCTATCACACTGTTAATTTCATTACAGAAGCTTATCAGGTTGGTCAGGCATGACTTTCCCTTGGTGGATCCATGCTGACTACTCCTGATGATTTTCTTCTTCATGTGACTGGAAATGGTTTCCAGGATTAGCTGTTCCATAATATGTTCTTATTCAAGTGAATTTATTTTTGGTCAAAAGCTGATACTTCGAAAACCAGTTCTAATTTTCATCCTTCTATGATTTCAATCTGTGACAAGTTTAACATTCTTCTCATCATCTTGATCTTCTCCTGAAGAAGATTAATTGTGGAGACCAGGAACCAGACAATTGTGGGGACCAGGGACATTAATTTCTTAATTCTTCGTACTCAACTGATCCTTTGCTTCTCTGTTGAAGCTGCCAGGAGGATGGGCTTTTTGTAATGTTGGACAATGTTAATATCGGGGCATATGCCACTCAGCATCTCAGTCATGATTAGGAACCCAGAGGCCAAAGGAATCTGTACCAACTCAAACACAGCGTAAAGCACTAAGGTTGTACCACACTGAAAAGTGGAAATTTGGAAGACTTAAGTCAGCTTCAGCCTGCTACTGCCAAGCAGGAGCCATAAACAGCAAGGGATGGGGATCAGCATGGAGGTTGAACACTGAAATATGTGAAATCAAATGAAATCAACTCACTGTTTTCCTCAGTCCACACTTATGAGTATGAAATAGTTTACAGGTAAAAATCTCTTCTGAAAAAAAGGACGTTTTTATTTAGCTTTACAATCTAGGACATAAAACAGGTATAGAATATCTGCTGCTGTCCACTTGACATAGTGTATTAGCTATACTAAAAAGTTTGAAGTAAAACTCTGAAGATAACTCATTAAACACTTCTAAAATAAATGGTGTGATATTATACAAGAGCTAGAACAAAGATACAGAATGATTAAACCAGGCTTTTATGATACCTAGATTTTCATGCTAGTTTTATGCTAGTTTTTAGATTATTAGTTGTTTTTTTTTATGACAAACTGGGTAGATTTGGAAGGATTTATGCGTAAACTTCTTAAAAGCTTGTATTTGCATATGCAATATATCATGTAAAACTGTCACTTCATGTAATCATTGATGATCAAGATACTAAGAAATAAGTGCAGGCAAACAGCAAATAAGAGACCTGGTGCCTATGTACTCCCTTAGCAAGCAAGATTCCATTTGCCTTTTACAGAGGACAGAGTCAGTATAAATTAAGTGAGCACATTGCGTACCCAGAATTCCCTACAACCATACAGAGGTTTGGGACAATCTCAGGGGTGTGAGGTGATGTGGATCACATCCCTACCTCCTACCTCCCACACGGAGGAGAGATTTAGAATCAAATCTCCAACATCTGGGATAAATACTGTGCCCAATGAATAACTTTTTAAGAGGTTATAATATCTCTTTCCCACATCTATGAAATATTTTATTTGCTCTGAATGGTAGAGATATAGAGAAATAGCAGAGAGTTGTTTTGTGACTTTGTAAAGAAACAAGAACAAATATATCTGTTCAATTCAAAACATTTTCTCTCAGCCAAACTAAAAATGAATAATTGATGCAGTTTAACTAAAGGTAGCAAAGATTTTGCTGAGTTTGGAGTTCTCTGCAGGTATTATTAAGGGACTTCTTGAACATTCTTTTACTGCTCTTATTAATTGCTCTTTGCTGAAATTTTGTGTCCTGTTTGGTCTCAGTCACATTTTTTTGAAACCACAGGCTTGTGTGTTTGCAAAAATCTGTCTTTTGGGTCAGTTTAATGATTGTTCTGCAGAACATAGGTGTTACTGGCTTGGTAATCCAGATGCATGTCAGATATGGTAAAAAAGGAATGAAAGCTAAAGCAAATTCAGTTTGCTCAAGTATGCTAGAAAATCAGTAGCATAGCAAGTCACAGGTCTTTCTCTATGAATTAAGGAAGGAATCAAAGTTAAGAAAAATGGGTTAAAGCAGGATAGTAACATGCCAAACAGCTTCAGGGAAAATCTACATTTTTTCTCTGCACTCAAACAAAATACTAATGAGCTTATTAAAATAAACTGACAAAAAAAAGATGCTTTACTTTCTCTGTTTGACCTTTGTGCAGTGAAGGTAAACATATTGCATCTTTTGAATAATACATGCAAGACTACTTATTGGATACATTTATAATCAGTATGTACATAATTAGATGTTTTGATATAACTTGTGTTTATGAGAAAAATATACTATTCTACCAGAAATTAAATCTGGATTTTGAAATGAAATAGAACATTATCAAATATAAACTTCTATGTGACAGCAACTGCATTTTTCTCTAGTAACTCTCATGGAAGAGATGAGTAATGTTTGTAACCTTCTGTTTAAAAAAGCAATAAACAGAATTTTAGTGAGAAACTAATATCTGAAGACTAATTTTGTTTGAAATTATTTTTATCTGACAAAATAGAATTTGTGATATTACAAATCGTCAATTGAGATATTTAAGTTATTAAACAATGGAACAAAACAATGTTGCCATTGTGTAGTATTCAGATTTGACAGATGAAAGCAGATTTTCCTAGCAAACATGAAGTCTGATGGGACTTGTCTGTCAACTTATGAGCTGAGCTGGGTGAATGTAATACATTGCCATGCCCAAGAAACGCTGAGAAGTTATAAACATTTTGGGTGCATTTAAATAATTAAACATATTTTATGAGATTGAGTATTTTCATCAGTGACCTGTTAATAAAGGAGTTAACGGATTAATTATAACTATTTAGTAAATGATAAAATTGCTGTTATGTTGTCTTATTTCTCAGTTGAGTATAATATTATATGTTTATTTTAATTGTTATATTTTACAGCTGTGATTATTTTAAATTATATGTTGTTTTTTTTTTTAATGTCTTTTTAAAATAAGTTTCAATCTGTTCTTTTACTGAGTTCAGACACACTAAATCAACAAATCAATATCATATCTTGGGGTTTATAAATTGAAATAATTTGCACAAGTGGTAAAAAAGCTAGTGATAAAATAATGTGGAAATTTTTCTCTCCTAAAATTGTTGACTTAAAGAAATACTATAATATAGAAATCTTTTGCCATTTCTCAACCTTAAATCCTGTGACGACTTCAAAGATTTGATTTCTCCCAACTGGTGAATTTCCTTAAAGTGAAGTAACATGATCAATGCTATTCCAAAATAAAATGCAGGACCACACTCTATGCTTGATTATGAAATGATGTGCAGTTTCTTTTAACTTGGTAACACAGACATCAGCATGTGAAAGTTCTTTTAGTATTAGGTTACATTGCAAGTGAATTTGAATGCAGAAAAGTCATAATATAGAGAGGCAAGTAAAGCAGACCAATCTTCAGGTTTAATAGGCAAACAGTAGTAAGCAATTATTTCTGATATTAGTATCATCCTGTAGTATTCTTAACAGGAAATTAATCCTACTGTGGAAGTTGTTCTACTTACTAAAGCAGAATACTGGCAGGCAGATTAAAACATGCATGGTATTTATTTATTTTTATTTTTATTTTTTATTTTTATTTTTGTTAAACTTTCTGGAATAGTTTGTTAAAACAATGCTCCAATTACATGTTTTATATTTGGTGACTATTGCTATTGTTTCATGGGCCATCACTATAGATTCATACAAATCTACAAGCTTTGAACATCTTACTGCTTTAGAGCTCTTTCTTCTTTCTACAAGTTTCTATATTTTGTTTCGAACAGTGGATCATTTGCACTTCTGCTAAGGAACACAGATGTTAAAGTAAAATTGGCCAAATATTTCTTCAGGTTTGTTTAGCAGATATGATTTGGCTATTAAGAATTTGGGATAATGCTAACTTTTAACTTGATTTCTGAGCATCTTTTACTGTATTAGACCTTTATACTCTGTTGAATGAGTGTTTACTCTTACCAGGTCTTCTGGCTCATGTGTATGTGCATTCAAACCTACACTGACCTTACCGAACTTAGTTTCTCATAGTTCCCTATCCTTTCTCCTGTATTCAGTCAATTCTGGTAATTATCTTAATGTCAATGGTTTCTGTTTTGTTTTGATTTTAACATAGGAAACTTTAACAAGTGAAAGGAATGTAAGGTAAAGTTGATCTTCTCCAACCAAGCAGAACCCAAGACCCTGATGATAATTTTCTATCGTTGTCTTTGATTCTTTGGAATACAGCAGTACCTTAAATTTAAATTTGATTTCTCAAGATTTTTATCTACCTTCCCTGTATGTTTTCAGACATATTTGAGATTGATATTGTAAAATCAGCATCTGTTTTTCATAGATTGTTGTTGTTGTTGTTGTTTTTCTTTTCCTATTTGATGGTAGTCTTTCCTGGTTAGGGTCCCAAACTGCTCTTTATTAGGTAAGGTCAATTAATGTGCAACACCCTATGTAGGTAGAAATATTTAAACAACAGAAGTCTTTTAGTCATCTGCCCTTTTTTTATAATGTAATCTCTTATTATAAAGAGTATATTGCTTTTGCATTAAAACATTCAGATTTTGAGTATGTCCAAAATTTTTGTGGTGAAAAGAGAGCGAAGTTTTATGTAAACAAACATGCTATATGAAAACAGATTAATTTTGGGGTTGGGGCTCTTTTGCAGATGTCATAAATGCCAACTTTTTTCCACATGGTTCTAAAATCTTAAACAAAAGGAATCACATTCTATATGTAATTCTGTAGTGTTTTTTTAAATTTAATTACTAGTTATATTATTTTCAATTTAACTGCAAGGTAGCCTAAATTCATTTTAGTCCTTACCTGAGCTCTGGAATTTGAACCATGACAGTAGAAGCAGAATAATTATTCCCTCACTGTCATTAGAAAAGTGCCCAGGGTAGATATTTTCTTTTTACTGTACATTAGCCAAAGGTAAGTGGTAGTTAAAAAACTCACAATTAATTGTTAACGGAATTGGGTTTCTTTTATAGTTCAGGTACAAAAAAGCAGTGTGACTTGACAGATGTCTTAGATCTTAAATGGTTTGTTCTTAAGAATATGTTTAAAAGTATGATTTGAATATTTGAAGTTTACTTAACTTTCAGCTATTTTTCTCTTCTAATAGAGGGGATTCTGATTTTTAGCCACTGCCATTTTTTTCTCAATCTTTATTATATCTCTTCTGATAACATATTACTGTAGTTATAGCATCAAAGACCACCCTACATAATTTGTGTGTGTTGACAGAGAAAACTACCTTCCATTTATGAACTGTGCTCTACATACGCATTTAATGTAGTTCTGTGTGCATTGTTTTACTCAGGTATGAAAATACTTTTTTCGTTTGTAAAATGGACCTTGATTATATTTCTCTCAGAATGATTTTCAGTTTGTATTAGTAAACCCAAGTTTCATCACTGTATTCCAGAACTCTCCGAGGGCCTCATGGTGATGCCCCTGAGGTCTCTGTACAAGTCTTGGAGCTGACAGAATCAAAAGCAGATCAGGTCTTTAGTGAAGTGAAAGTATAACATTGCTAGGAAAGGGGTAAGAGCAGCAGGTCCATTGCAGCAGAAGCCAAGCTGTGCCTATGTGTTTGTGCTCCTGCCTGCTGTGACCCTGGGATTGCGATATACACCTTCCCTCAAGAGTGTGTTGACTCTGATGCTCATCTGATCTTGTGACAAGCTAGCTCAGGCAAAAAATAAATAAATAAATAAAATTTAAATCAGCAACCATCTTCTCCCCTCCCCTCTCCTGTTCCTTTAGAGGGGCAGTTTATGTCTAGTTTGTTTCCTGAAACAGAGCAAGGGAGAGGGACTCCAAGGGTGACAATTCAGGTTGGTGCATACTTCTGTGGAATCCCAGCCAGAGGCTATGATTTCCAGCTAAAATTTTGAGCTGGAACAAACTGTACTTTATTTATTTATTTATTTATTTACTTACTTACTTATTTGCCAAAGGAAAAAAGCAGCCTGGCCCTAATATTAGCCACCCATTTCAGGACTGTGCTGTTTTTCCTTCAGCGTGACCATATAAAATCAAACAATCTAAGAACTGATTTAGCTGAAATCTACTATTTTTTTTTCCAGGGTACTTTTCAGCCAGATCAGCTTCTCTTACAGCATTACACAAGGGAAGGACAAGTGCAGGGAGTGAGAAAAACTGGGAAGGGACTAACTGAGCCTACTGTTTTATGACAGGGTTTATGCTGGCTAGAAACGTTAATTTAATTACATATTGTGAAAGGCTGTTGTAGTTGCTAAGGGAGATTCATGAGGGTCCACAAAGAGTGTAGCAGCCAACGGAAGGAATTGATTGTCATTATGCACAGAGGCTCGTAGCAGCTGATGAGAAAAGCCTAGACCAGATGTGTTGAAAGTTTCTTGCAGCTGATGGAAAAGGTCCAGGCTGTCTAATGCGAGAGACATATGGCAGCTGATATAGTGGCCTAGGGGTTCTAAAGAATAGTTATGGGACAAAAAATTGGTCAGGAACTTGAAAGTGCGTGAAGCTTTTTTCTCTCCTAAACAAAAACAGGTTTGCAATAATCTGCAGAGGCCCAAATCCTTCTCCTCCCACACCCCAGAGATTCCCTAATTGTGAATTTGCATTGTTCTTCTGTGCAGTTTTGCCTATGGCCTTTGGCAGCTGCTCTGATGATCCCACCCTGCTCCAGACCCTGGTAACAAGAACCTGGCTGGACATCTGTCATCAATCATTATGGGAATGTGATGCTTGCTGCATTCAAGTAGCATTTAATATATAATTGCAGACAGGCAGGTTGTATTTTCAGGTGGTACAGCAGAAGACCTTGAAGAGATAAAATAAGGGAATTGGTATTTATTTTCTTAGTCTTCTAGTATCTTTGTGTACTTTTTGAATATAAGTCTGTAGGTTGGATATCAACATCAGCTAGTTTAGTTATAATCTTTTTCTTTTGTACCCTGAGATGTCAGATTTTGTAGTTCTGTGTAGCCACTTTGCTAGATAACCATTCTTATTTGCAGCAAAACCAAATGGATCTTAAACTGTTCATTTTAACAAAACAATACAGGTACTGTGGAGACAACTTTCTCCATTAAGTAATTTTGCATTTTTCCTATAATGTTTCTAGAACTGTAGTTGTTAGGATGTAAAGATGCTTAGCTCAAAGAGCAACAAATAGTATATGTGTATTTGTCAATACAGTGAAAACACAAAGACCTCTGATAGAGATCTTCACCTTAAACTACAGCAACTCAGTGCTGTGCTTGAAGCTGCAAGAAGTCAAGTCTGGTTCTCAGCTCAGTGCCAGCTGGGCTCCTGCTTCTGTTAGATTTAGTAGGATCTGGCAGCATCTGCTCCTGTGTGGCATAGGCTAGAGGATCTCAGCAGCACTGAGATCCTTGAGACCATGGCTTATTTTTATGGCTGGGTGGTGTCTGCTGGGTCTCAGAGCAGACCAATGCTGCTAGTCAGTGACAACTGTAATTTAGGATCCTCAGCCAGTCAACAGATAGTGCTCCTATTTGGTGCCATCAGGTATGCTGACTGTCCTTTCCAAAAGTACATCTGTGTCCTTAAGTAAAAGTAATTGAAAAGATGCTGCATCGGAATGGCACAGTACACAAGGAATTAATTCAGTTACCAGAACTTAATAGCCTAGTAGAGGTGATGCTTCTGACATCCTTGGCTTGCATGTCACCAGCTGCCCTCACCGATTTCCATTTTGTGTGCAATTCTACGATTGGATCACTGGGACCAACATGGATTTCAACATACCCTCTCACCTGTGTGAGAGCTTTATGTTTGGAAGTATTTGAGAAGCATATAAGCCAGAGCTGCTATTTCTTTGGGCTTTGTTATATACTTGCTATCATAAATTATTATTTGAACTGATTTGGGCAATTAAACTTAGCTGAAAGGGGATCCAAGAGGAATTTTTTTTTTTTAATGTAATTATCTTTTGCAATGAATGCTTTAGAAAAAAAAAATCCCATTTGGTTTTTATTTTAGTATACAAAAGCCAGGTGTTTTCTTTTCTTATGTGTCCAGGTGTTTGATTCTTATGTAGGTCTTACCTTTACTTTTCTGTTTTGTCAGGCTTTCAATATTACTCCTTTTATTACCATATGAGTATATATTTACAGAGAATGTTGCTTTAAGTTTTTAGTGCAATATCTTTAGAATATGTGGAGATCCTTTTTAAGAAAAATTGTAATTCATTGTATTCTGGATCTTTATTTTGGATTTAAACTGAATACTCAAAAGAACCTTCCTTAATCTGAGCAGGCTCAATGATTTTGTACAGGCAATTACTGATGGTTGCTGGTTAATATGTAAATGACTTTTACTGCTAAGTGCAGAGCTTTTGTTAAGACTTGTTGGAGGTCTGAAACCGTGCCACTGATAGGGGATATTTAAAGGGTCGTAAAGTCTATAAGCAGTTGTATAAACTGTGAGTTTAAAAACAAGTAAATAAAGAATTTGACGAGGTTTCATGCATTCCCAAAGGTCCTAGGGTCCTCAGAGAATTACTTCTATATAATAGCAAATTAGGTTACTATTATATGACATAAAACTGGAAGATGTTTATCTATAGTGATATTCAATTGTGGGCTGTAATTCTCAGGTAGGGAGTTCTCAGCTCTCTTTTCCCTGTTCTGGAAAAACTATCTTTTATTATTTTGGAAAATAATAAAATATGCAATGGAATTGGGCTGTCATAAGTTGCCCATTCCCCTTAAAACTGTTTTTAGAAATCAGATAGAAATGTTTAAGTCAAATGAAAATAAATGTTTTGAAATCTACATATTGTTGTACCTACAGCCTTAGACTATTATGTATACCTGCAGCTGCAGTTTTTTCTTGACTCTTTATTTTATTTATTTATACTTGTCAGTGGTGATGTGAGGCCAGTTACATCCTAATAAACCCCAGGATTAATATTTTGTTTGTTATAATTTAGTAGGAAAAATTGTGAGAACCAATGGTTTTGTCCCAGAGAAGTTATGAACAGAATAATGCAGGGGAGAACACATTTTGCTAGCCAGATTCAAATGTGGGATGTCTATTGGAACATAGATATATAAATATAATTATATTCTATAGGAACATAGTATTATAAATAAAAATCACTACTTTGTTATTCTTTCCAAGGGTTCAGGCTGAAAGCTGAAATGCATGGCTATTCTCTGACAGAGTTGGGAGTTGGATCAAACCCTGAATACTGTACTGGTCCTTTGTGTGTGTGTGTGTGTTTTTCTTTTACTTGCTAAGTGATTTGTTTTGTTCTGTTTTCAGAGGAACTGAGGACTAAACTGCAGTTAAGATTTAGATCAGTTTAAAATGCACATCTTCTTCTCTAGTCAAGCATAACTGCAGTTACGCTTGTTCTTGGACTATTTCAGTTGTAAAGACTCCTGATATTTTGTTCTACTTACTATTGTGTGTGCAGGAAAAAAAATCCTGTAGATTAAAGTGTAGATGAACTGATTTTAAAAGACAGATATGTTGCTGACATACAGAGAAAGGGAAGTCTTTATGAAGGAAACTTTGTTTAAACTGATCTCAGAGTACTGTAACTTTCCAACTGATAGCATACCTCTTTTTATAGTTTATAAACAGAACCTTTTTTCCTAACCATGTATGATTCTAACTTGTTCTCTGCTGTTCTTAATTTAGACTATTGTGGTGAAGTACTGAAGCCAGATCCCGTACCTTGTTATGCTGAGAAAATCTGTGTTCCATCATTTTCTTTATTGTGAAAGACTTTGTTTATTCAATGTTTAATTTACTATCCTCTAGGTGACCTAAGAGTCATCTATTTTTTTATTTTTTTTTAATAAAAAGTATGTGTAGAGAAAAGTCAAGGTAATCTGCATGTGACTATTTTTGTCCTATGTTTAATTCCATTTTTTGTTTTCCTCTGGAAGACTAACAGAAAAAATGCCAGAAGAGAAGTAGTGGAATCAGTCTGTGTCTGTTTGTTATAATCATTTCAACTCAAGCCTACCAAAATCCATTGGAAAGGATATTAAATCAGAAAAGAAGTTGACAGAAAGAAATTACACAGATCTAGGAGGGCCCTGAAATATGTTTTTGAACAATATAATGTTGTTATTACCTCTGGCATTTAATAGGTATTTTCACAAATCTCCAATAACCTTTGATTGGATCAGATTGATTCAATATTAATTATAGATTTGTTTATTCATATATACTGAACAAAAGCATCCAATTTGAAAAGTTAATGGAAACAAGAATGGCAATGGTAGATAGCAGGATTCTTGCATTAGTTGAGATGGAATACAGAAGAATATATATATGTGTGTGTATATATATATATATATTTAACTGTTCTTACCGTGTTTTTTAGGGCAGCCTTTAAAATCTAGTATTGAATAATGCAACTGGAGATAGAGCTACAATCAAGCAGTGAAAGTCTTTGCTCATAAGAATAAACTTTATTGCATTCCAGAAGGCCAATTAGAGTCATGAACAGCTCCTTCTGTAGTCAGCCTTAGCACTTGCTCTCTATTCAGGGATTCATTTTAATCTCAATGATTAAAGAAAACTGGCAAAGGCCAGAACTCTTTTATAGTGGGTTATCTGGCCACATGCTGGTTCCTCACTGGCTTATTTCTGGGGATCCTAGCTGTAGGATTCCTCAAGTTTTGTGAGCTTTATGGGATTTAGGTAAAGATTACACTTTATTCTTCAGTCTTTAAGGATATTGCTAAAATACCAACTCTTCTACTGGCCTTGTCCCAACAGTGAAGGTCTAGAAACAACAGATTACAATGTAGAGTGCCATAGAAGGTTACGTGATTTTTTTTTCCTCAATATCTCATCAAACCTTTGTGTTTTCTATATAAATTAGCTCTTCATGAAGTGCTTGATAGACATGGCAGATCTTGCTTAGGATTTCTGAACACTTAATAGGAGAGGATGAGACATCACAAACTGTTAGCACACCATGGGCTTCTTAAAAACATAGTCCTTCAGTATAGTTCAATACTTTAGGGACCCTAAAAAAATAGATAGAAGAAGGTAGAAGATAGAAACTATCTATCTTCAAGCAGATGGACAAATCCATATTGTTGTACTAAGTCTTTAAATTTTATCTGATTTTTTTTGGCAGAGTTTTCTGTGGTAGAACCCAGTATGTCTAAGTTGCTCACTGGAGTGTAATTTTAGACTGGAACCCATGCCATCATCTCTTTGAATATCAGGTGAAGATTAAAGTGGAAAGACAGCAAGAGTAGTGTAGAAGGCTGCTGATTGAAAACTGGGCCTGGAAGTTTAATGAAAATTATATTCATAGTAGCTCAACACAAATTTCCTGTGTTGTGCATAGTTTCACCTTTCCCTCACAACAAGAAGTGTGCTTTAGATGTAGTAGAGGTAAGCATCTTATGGAAAAGTTTGGTTTTCAGTTGCCAAGTACATGCCATTCTTCCTGAAATGTGCAATTTTGAAATATTATTTAGATCCAAATAGTATGTGTAGGTATTTGACTCTTAAGTTCTGAAGTCTGAATATGTTGACATAGTTAACTTTTTGCTCTCATCAATAAATCTCTTGAAATTGTGGTGATGAGAAAATGAAATAAATGTGTACAAATATGTAAATATTTGTAGGTAAAATGGGGCCAGACATTTTGCTGATGTAGGCTTTCATAACTGGTTAATTTAAATGGAAGACTGGTGTTTTCCATCATTTGAGAAGCCAGGCTAAAATATTTATATGTGCATGTACACAAACGTATGATAAAATGTATAAAGTTGGTCTCTTAATTATTTTTTAACGTAATTTAGTTTCTGAGTACATTACAGTAATTTTAATTAGTACATAGTGTGCCAACAGCGAATCATATATAGCACAGAAGCAATGAAGAAATGATGCCATTCATCACTGCATTGGCATCCAGACTGAGTTTTGATCAGAGCTAAAATGAGCTAAGCAGTTGTACTGCGTTGCTAACAGTAACTTCTCTTTGTAATGTTTAGGAGCTGGCTGTTTTATCAAGACATAAATTGGTTTTTATTCTTCACCTCTGATCATCTTGCAATTTACTTTGTCTTACCTGAAATTCAGTTTTACCTGGGATGGAACTGTGGAGTTGTATTCATAAAATGGAGGGCCCTACTTGTTTCTTCTGTCTTTTGCATGCTGTGTCATACTGGCTAAAATTGGATTTAAGTAAAAGTAAGAAAACTTTCCTTATAGTAAGGGTGGGTAACCATTGGCATAAATTGAAAGTGCCCGACACAGTGAAAATTTTAAAAAATTAAACAAAAACTTATTAGGAAAGGTTTGGAGATAACTGGACTCTGGTCAAGCGGAGTGTTCTAACAGTTATGCTGAAGTTGAAGGGTTGAGAAAGAGATATTTTAGAGAGAATAACTGTTATTTTGAGAACTGAGCAATGTCCTTAAGTACTGTTGGTGGTAATGATGAGTTATGTATATTATAGCACTGCAAATTTGTGCAGAATTCACTTAGAACTGGTCCACAGTCATTAGAATTGTCATATGTAATGAAATAGGCCAGACTTTACTGATTTTTTTGTCAGTGTTTAAGATGACTGAAAAAGGGATGTTTTTATATTTTTTTATCAGGTTGACACTGAATGTCTGATCAAATTATAGAGAACGCAGTTTACTGATTGGCCCACTATAAATGAAGTAGCTGTGTACTGAGCATGTTGTGATATTAAACATCTATTGATTAAACAGAAATAAAGGTTGAGGTCTTTAAAAAGTGTCAGAATAGTTCGGATATGATTTCTCCATGCTCAATGCCTTAATTTATAAGTAATCCTCTCGATAATAATAATAAACACTGTATCATTTATAAAAATCAAATCACTGAATGCTGCTCATGAAATAACAGGAGATTTTCTTGTACTTTTCATTTTACTTGGTCTTTACACCTCATGCTTTCTTTATGCCTTTCTAATAATTTGTTTTATTGATACCTCTTTTTCCTACCAACCTTTATTCTGAAAATCAGTTTATTGATTATCTTATCTGTAAACAAGAAATATGCCATTATTTTTTTTTAGCTTTTCCTGAGATATACAAGACATGGTATAGCTCAGTTGTAAGACACAAGGTAGGCATGAATCTGCTTGATTCATAACTGCCTTATTCTAATTTTATGCTGATGTACCTTCACTGACTTTAGCATGATGAATTAGATTCACACTGAGAGGGATATTTCCACGTTTTATTTAAAGATTTGCTCTGCCTTCCCTGTCATTTATGGAAACTGTACTAAATTTAGTGACCCTTTTTAAGATTCAGGAGATAGGAAGGAACCTGTTCAGATGATTCTAAGTAGAAAATTTTTGTGCCTGTCTGGTTTGTACTCCCTTCACCTTTGATGGTTAATTTTGGTGTTACTTGCCACTAAACAACAGCTGTGAGGAACAGGAGCCCTTGTGAGCAGTGAACACTTCCATTGTTTCTAATCACTTTTCCATTTATTGGACACGCACATTCACCTGTTGTATAGGCTTGAAAACTTTGGAAAAAAGTGCTTGAATCTGCTGAAAAACATTTGAATGTCTTGAAGGAAATGAGTAATCTTGTCTGCTGCAATTACAGTATGCTTATTACTACACCGTGTTGATTTACTGGATGTTATTCCTGGAAACAGCCTCCCCAGAAGTGAGATAATGGCAGTGACAGCCAATACAGATAACCTAATACTGTTACATCATTCCCTGCATTAATTTCACACATACAGTAATATTTCTGATAAACATGGCTGCCCTGTAGCTCTGTGTAAGTCGTGTATCTTTACTGATTTGTAATTGCAGGCTCTCTTTGGAAAAAAAAAAAAAAGATACTACTGTACATCTTTCTTAGCTCTTTATCCCATTGCAATACATCATTAAACTCTTTTATAACATGTTATTTATTATGTTATGCAAAGTCTGTGGCTCTTAGGAAAAGCCTTAAAGGATTTATATTTTATTTATATATATTTTCACTTTTATTTTTTATTTTTTTCAGTTGGCTATGGCCTATTTTAAATTATTTGAGGAAAAAAATATTGCTTGTTGTAAAACAGATACCCTCAGGAATTCAAGACCATTTAGTTCCCCATAGCCTCCCCAGTTATGTTTCATCAGATTTTAGTTATCTCCCAGTGAGCATGGATTTCATAGATTAAAACAGCAATTGATTTTTTTTTTAATCTTTTATTTGAATTTATCCATTCCACCGAAATACATTATGTGTCTCCAAAGAAAGCAATAAATTATAGACAAAGCAAAAGTTAAAATTAGATCTGAGTGTGGTGTAATGCCCAAAGGAAACTGTTTGGAAAGGTTACAAGCTGTCAAAAAACAATTTGTATGGTTAAAAGCCACACAGTTAGATGCTGTTAATGGAGTATCTGTAATGATTATTTAGGCATTGGTTGCTTATTATGTCTTTGAGGCAGCCATTCACTGTGCTACTTTGGAGGCTATAAAGACCTGTAATTCAGCACCTATTATACAGAAGAAGTGTGTGCAAGAATGCACTGTACCACATCAAACAAACCTCTCCTCTCTATTCTCTAGATTTTTAATCATTTTTCACTCTTGGAATTATGGTTGATGCTGATTGTGAGAATAAAGACTAGTTACTGTAGTAAAAGGAACATAAAGTCAATCATGTGGATAAAATTACTTAGCAATTCAGCCAGCTGGTCTCTATTTGGCTTCACTTCAGTTCATTAGTTTATGGGGAGAACTCACTCCACATTTAAAGAAAGCAAAAACTGCATAAAAACTAGTTTGAAATTAATTGCAGCTTTATGTATAGAAATAAAATTGCAATGTGAGTATACCCACTGGGCACTGATTTTTGATTACTTTTGGTATCCTTTTAAAAATAACGTTATTTTGTATTTACAACCTGTTCTAGACACAGGTTGTACATGCAGAATTCACCTCCTTTTCTTTAAAATGATGTGTAATACTTGAAGAGTTTTCAAATCACAATATTTTGCTAGAGGAGTAGGCAACTTTAAACAACTTAGGAGCTGTTTGGAAGAGTGGCTGCATAATTCTGGCATTCTGTGCCAGTGGTCTCATGCAGGTGATTAGGTGGCATTGTGTGAACGTAAGCATATGTTTGAAGTGCTGTACATCATAAACATATTGTGGTTTGCATGCTTTGCAAGAGTTAAATAGCTAATGTTAATTACTATTGTGTATAACAGTGCCAGAAATAACAAATATATTATTCTTCTAGTTTGGAAACCTTTTATAAAGAGCACATAAAAGTAGCAAGGCAACTAGGGAGTTTATACATTTCTAATCCCCTAACAGGATATCCACAATGAACCCAAATTACTCCCAGATTCTTTCAGGTCTAGCTGGAGAAGCCAAAGAGGCCATGGCCTGTACATCTATGTTAGCAGTTTCACTGAATGGCTAAAGAAAAATGGTATGAAAATTTTGTCCAAAATACTTTTGTAACAAAAATTTGTAACTAGTGAAAGTAGATTGTTGCTTGTCAGGCCAGATCAAACACCCATGCATTAGCTGAACACAGAGCAGTGGCCTTTTTTCAGAAGTGATACACACACAGAGTGTAATCCCTGAATATACTTTGAGTTTGGTGGGGGATAGTGAGTATTGAGTGGAAGTAACTCTTGGTTATCCTACCTGATAAAGGTACTTGAAATGTAGATTTGTAAGAAATATCAGTGTTTCAAAATGCATTTCAGTGTTTAATTAGATCAAAATAGATTCTGAAACACTGACATTTCTTACATTTCCACAAGAAATGTCCTATAACAAACAATATTGTTATTATTTTGTGAGGTCTTGATACATGCTGCCTAAATCTTAGGAACTAGAGTTATTTACTGAAATGACACTTTCCAGTGGAAGATATTCCTCTGGCAAGTTTACAGCTGGCTCTAGGGTTTGTGTTATGACTCTCCTGTCAGCATGTAAGATGGCAGAACTCAATGATATTCAGGAAGGTATAGGGCATCCTCTGAGCTCTAGGAAGGTTTCTGTATTATTTCATGAAATCTGAATACAGTTCAGTTTTCCTGAGGCAGTGTAACTGTGTCTTTTAGGCATGTATAATCATTAAATTAATTATTTGCTTATACAAAGGACTACATAATGAACAAAATTTAGCTATGGAAAAGATAGCAATGAAGTTCTTATCCCCATTCTTCTGCTTGTTACCAGGAACACATTTCTTTAGTTGATTCACATTTCTCTCAGCTTTGTATAGTGAATATTAGTGGCATAAATGGCAATTTATGTTTGACAATATTAAGAATTACAATTTATTCTGTTTTGTTTTTATCATTTTTAATAGGTAGATATTATTAAAGCAGAAAGGAATGAAGGAATTGGTGAAGTCAATAGTATCTAGAGAATATTGGAATTTTAAAATTTAGAGAAATTAAACTGAAGTGGCTTTCATAAGCCTTGGTTAATACTGCAATGTTAAAACAGTCCATGGAAAGCTTAACATTAGCCCTACTGCGAATACATATAATAGGAATCAAATCTTTTGTTTTAATGTCAAGCAACTGCACAAAACACTGAGGAGTCAATAGCATAAAGTATGTGTGAGCACAAGTGCCTATTCAAAATTCTATTATTATTTCCCAAAGTAGAAATCATGAAAAATGGGATAGGTCCCTGGCTGAAGTCTGGACTAGCGTGCATAAGAAATCATGTGACATTTTATTCCTAAATAACTGCTCAGCTAAAATATGTTCCTTCTAATCATTGACACAGGATTCTTCCACTTTTGTGGATGGTGAAAAAAAGAAAAGTAAAGCCCCTCATAACATGTGCCTATAAATAGTGTATGCAAGGAAAAGTCTGATAGTAACAGAAAAGAAATTCAACAGTTATAGTTGTATCCTAAATCTGCTTTAACCTATCATGAATTAGAGAGACCCAAAATACAGTTGCTTTTATGGACCTATCCATCCTCAACACTAAGTAGAAACTCTATATTAGAAGAGACAGGCTGGAGAGTCATATTATTAGATAGTGCATGGGAATTTTAAACTCCCTATACAGTAGTTAACTACTGTCATGTATTGCAGCTATTGACTGCTCAATTTCCTTAAGTTTATTACACATCTTCATTTCCTGAATGATCGGAGATCATTTAATTACAGAAAATGATTAGCTAAAACATTTAGCAAGCATGCCACCTCCATCTGTTTTATGAAGTACTGAAAATAGAAATCAGCAATGTTTAAAACATATATTCACATATACAATTCTTTAAAACACTTTTATTGGCAGAAGTTTAATAAGAGAATCAATAATGAGTCCTAATAACAGATTGTATGATCCAACAGGTACAGGTTAAGTCAAGATTGCAAAGAATAATTGGTTAACATGGTGAAGAGATTGAAATGATATTGTAGCTAACCAAAGCATTGAAGATTTCTAATGCAACTTGAGAGGAATTGAAAGCATAACACATTGGTCTTCCATGCAAGACTGAGGCAAGTTTACTTTAAATAATACTCCAAACAAACAAGTTTTTACTTTCATAGTTAGCAATATTATTATGGTTGGTACTGGTAAGATATTTGCAAGATAGAGATTAGTTATCTGGCTGGCTTAATACCTATGGAAATATTGAGCACAGAATGCTGAAGGTACATATGACCAAAATTAAGGATATTTTATGGTGTTGTAAAACTTTGCATACCGTCTTGTTTTGCAAGATTACTGTAAAATTTGGAATTAGTTGAGTCTAGAATCTATTTGATGTGGATTCTGTAATTTGGTAATGTACGTGGAATTAAATATATATACTGGTAGTCAGAATAGGCAGAATGGTGAAACACGAAAGATAAAATCCCCAGCAGTCATTTCTCAGGATGAGATGGTTCTGTTTAATCTGAGTGTCTGTGGTTTATGTTGGTTTTTCAATATAGTTGAGCAAAACAAATAACATCACTAATTCATTTCTTGATACCATTAAGTTTATCTACAAAACTTTAAACTATTCAACCATTATCCTAGCGTAGCATGAGGAGCAGAAATAATCAGCCATAAGCGTCACTGCTGCTTAAGCCAACAACAAATCATTCTCAGTCCTAGGCTTTCTGTCCGTTGTTCAAGGCCAGTTGAAAACATGCAGCCAGAATTCATCCTCCCTCGGAGAGGCAAGTGACCCCTCTGCCTCAGAGCTGGTGATCCCTGCAAATGTTACATTGTAGCACTTCTCCTTGATTTTAAAGGCTTCTGTTCATCATTAATAAAATTTAAAGTATAAAAATAAATGATTAATATAGTCTGGTATAATCAAGAGTACATATATACATTTAAAAAGAATCCTTAAATGATGTAGGAGTCATCTGCATCCTGGTTATGTGCACCTACATTACTTCTCAACCAACAAAACATACACTTTTTAAAATTACAAAAAGCCCCCACCCCATCTATTATGAATTGCCAAATGTTTTATTTATAACAAAATTAAATAAATACTGCAACAACATCTTACAAATGCTAGATCATGTTTGGCTTGGATACGCAGGCAAAGTATGAAAAAACACCTGGTATGGGATTACACAACAAACCTCTACTTTACTAATAACAGTTATGATATAATTAGGAATTAACTGTTTTAACTGCCTAGGTGTGGGGGATGTCCCACATATTCTACAGAGGATTACTAAAAAAAATGTCTTGCTTCATATGAGAGCGTTTAGTGCTTCCACAGACTTAAGTCTGTTGGCTTCCAACTTTTCCTCCTCCCTTCCCAAAACATGCTCTGTTCCAGTTCATATGCCAGTATTTTCTGCCTGTAGATATCTGACTATGTGCATATGTTCCTCTGTTGAATTTACAAATGTATTAAACAATTTCCCTTCCCAGCTGTAGCTTCTATTTTATTAACACTGCTAAAAGTGTAAGTCTGACTCTTGGAATAAAACTCTTTGTTGACCACTGCTACTGCATAAGCAGTTCTCCTGTAACATTAGGTCTCCTTTTTTTTAATTTCAGGAGGGGGCTACCATTAATCTGTCCAGCTCTTAAGACCAAGAGTCAGCCACAATATGGTCTTAATTTATAAACTTCCCCTGCTTGTTGCTTTCTCCAATCTTCTCCGTATGTCAGGTTCTTCAGACCCTTTGTGGCCCTTTGCTGGACTTGCTCCAGTAAGTCCATGGCTCTCTGGTAGCGGGGAGCCTACTGCTGGACACAGCACTCCAGATGCAGCCTCACCCATGCTGAGCAGAGGGGAAAGATCGCCTCCTTCGGCTTGCTGGTGATGCTCTTCCTAATGCAATCTAGGATGCTTTCAGCCTTCCTTGCTGCAAGGGATTGCTGCTGGTTCATGGTCAGCTTAGTGTCAACCAAGGGCTGCACAAAGGGAGGAAGACAAATAGTGGCATCAGTGGAGGAGCCGGATCTTACCCACTCCATGACTGATATCACTAATGTTGTGCCCAGTAGCAGTTTATGCAGGAGATCAGAACCAGGGACAAATACATATTACAATAATATGTTTAAAAAAATCACTTCTGTTTTGATCATAGCATCCTGACCAAATGAAGAAAACAGAAATATTTTAATGATAATAAATGTTAACTTATATATATATAGTTTCCCAATAGAAATGTTCAGTAGAATGCCCTAGAATTTATTTAATAAACAGAAAAATGTGTTATAATGCTTTAATGCTCTACTTCTATCAGAGTTTTTAAAAATAATTTTAGTTTTGGTGGAGAAGAAAACTCAGGTTTCTTGATTAAACTACAAAACTAGTAAGTACTCCTGAATTAGTTTTAGGCAGAACTTAAAGTGTTGTGCTGAATTTAGTTTTCTAGAATTAGGAAGAATTACAATATATGTAAGAGGCACCTGCTTACATTAACATGTAGTGTTAGTGACATTAATTACATGTAATATTAATGTTATTAATTACATGTTAATTCAATGTAATTTTTTTTTTCTACAATGTAAAACAATATTATTTTTAAGTCTTATCTACTCAGTATGTTTCAATGGCTTAAGAGTATAAGACTGAAGTGGAATTAAATCATCTTTGTCTAACAAATTTGAAAATGTAAGAATGAAGAATTACCTCAACAGCTTTTCACTATGTTCAGTATCCAGTTACTGAGAATCATCAGTACTAAAGGTAGCCACTGCAGAAAGAACAGTTTTGAAATAATGTAGTTTCAGTTTTTCCTAACACTTCCCTCCTTGCTTAGTGGTTGATTTGAGTATTGCAGCAGGACTGTGAGTACTGCTTATAGTAGAAAGTACCTATATAGATTCATGCATGCAGATAGCACATGATTCGAACAGTTGTCATGCTAACGGACAGTGATTTAGGGGCAAAAAACAAGTCACCTTACAAGAAGGAGCCTGTGGTCCTCATAATAACCTAGGTTAAGAATTGCTCAAAATTTTAATTCCAGATGGTTGTGTTTTATCTGCTTGGAGGGTAAATATGCACAATCTTCCACAGGTTCTTTTCTTAATAATACTGATTAAATACATTACATCAACTTTTATTGCTTCTTTAGTTAGTTCTTTGGAAAACAAGTCAAAACGGTAGCAAAATCTAGCAGAGAAGTGCTCTGTTCAAGGAGCATGCATACAGTATTAAGTGTATAGGAAGCCATTTATTAATATATCAATATAAGCAACAGCTACGAGATAAAATATTTTGACAAGGCTAGTAACAATACTAGATGGAACATAGAGAGGGCTAACTAGACAGCAGGAGCTTTAGGCAACTGAGCAGTGATTACTAGATGTTTATTTTTTATTTTTATTTTTTAATTTAAGAATTAAACCTTTATTTCTCTGCATTTACAGAAAAGTAAAAATTTTAACAAAGGACATAAATAATGAATGCCTTATACTGAAGAATTACATATTCTATTTTTGTAGAAGCTGGGGGAACTTCTATTTTTACTGCTTTTTTTTCTACATCTTGTAGCAAAAATGTTCACAAGTTAATGTAAGACTATAATGTAAAGTTTATGCAATTAAAGACCATAAGAGAGTTTATAGACCATTCATCATTGGATGTGGGTCATAAACTGTGAGTTTCAGAAAATAAGGAAGGAATTCCATTTGTAGTTCACTGTTGCCTGAAGCCTACCTAATGAAATCTTTCTTAGTCATAGAACTAACAGTGTATCTAGCTGAGAAGCACTGAATATTCACTGTGCATATTAAACTTGAAAAAGTAGAATAAAATCTTGCATACTCGCAGGGGCTTTTTCTTGGGTTCAGTTCAAACAAAATTAGACAGCTCTTGTTCATTTAGTACATGCAAAAGGAGATGAACCTTTAAAATTCCACACTGTCAGCTACCATCATTTCATATGACAGCTGACTGTTTGAATGTAATGCACACAAGCCATACTAAGTGAAAAGCTGCTAATGAATACATTTGCTTTTTTTAAACCAAGGGAAAAGAACACATTAGCCAGTGTTTTGTGGATATGTTCTGTGATGCAAAAAGGATTCTCTGCTGGTCTTGTTTGATCTTACCTGTGTAGCTGCATAGAACACTGGTATAAAGAAATCTATTGATTTTCTTTAAAGAGATAATGAATCTTCTTTTCTGACTTCAATATGATATATAATATTGCCTCAAAAATTAAATACATGATAAAGAGGTGTATTTGTAAAAAAAAAAAAAAAAAAAAAAAAAAAAAGATTCCTAAAGATCTGTTTGTAAATATTGTACTCTCTGGATCTCATTTCCTGAAGAGTTTATCATCTTTGTCTTTCATTAAGTCAACTGGGAAAGTATTCAGCAGGCTAGAAATCAATCCCATTGTAGATGCAAAGTCGGATTAATCCAAATTAATTTCCTGTATTTCCTTTTGGTTGTATTTTTGTGATGGTACTCTGGGAACTTTAAGTTTCATTTTCCTTTACCAAAGCTTATTGACGTTTGAAAAGTAGGAGAAACTTTTATTTTTTTCTTTAGGTGACTTCTGTAGTTAGAAAGTAGGGCTCTTCGAACTTTAGAGAGCTGAGATTTCCAAAATCTTCTGTCAGCAAATTTTTTGACTCTTAAGGAAGAATGGTGTCCACTGGACTGGATCCTCAACGACAGTCATAAGTGAGAGCAGAAGCTGAATCTGTCCTCTCATGTACAGAAAATAGCTTTTAAAATGTAGGGTATTTTTTTCATGTTAATAAGACTATTAATATGAATAATTAAATGTACTATTTTAGTAAATTTTGCCAGTAATACAAAGAGTATTGATATCTGCCACTATAAAACAGGGGCTGTCATACACAGGTCGTGGAATGGTCTTTAGTACTTGTGACATGCAATAACAAAACACAACAAAAAAAGAAAATTTCTTAAAAAAAATTCTTAAAATAAGAGGACTTGAATACAGAAAAATCTAGGTTCTGTTGTGACTTACTGTAAGAGTCTAGTGTACTTACCTATCTATTGCCTTTATTTTTTCATTTGTAGAGTTGAGATGCGTTATCATTTTCCTTAATTCATTAGGGCTTGTAAAGCACTTTGAAATGCTTGGGCAAAACATCTTGCAGCAGTGCAAGTTATTATTTGATTAATTTGACTTTATTGGAGGTAAGCCCACTAAATTATTGTTTAATCTCAATTTCATATGAAAGACAAAGTCCTTTAAAGACTAGGGAAAGAAGTGATATTTAAAATGAAGCGCTGGTGCTACTTACAGACAGGTGACATATTTTAAGATATTGAAATATTGCCTGCATCAGGTTTTAAAATCTGTCACTTACCATGCAAAAAGAGCACAATACCATCTAATTATATTTAAACATGCTATATGATTTCAGGCAAAATTAGAGTTCAGATTCAAGAACAGCAAAATTACAAAGTTTTGTCAATAAATTGCAGGCTTACCAGCTGTTGACTTCAGATTTATTTTCTTGTACTTTGAAGTCTCATTAACCTTGATAGTCTTGAACACTTTCAGGAAAATTTCTATTTGAACTGATAAATAGGCTTGGGTTGTTGATTTCATGTAGCACAGAAGTTGTAAGAATGCTCTAAATCTGTGCTTTGAGCTCAAAATCTTCAATCCCCTGAAAATTCAAAATGTTTTGCATAGTCCCAACTTCTGCTAATTACTGTTATCTGAAACAAATGCTGCTTAATTTTAGGCATATTTTTATTACACTTTCCATTCACCTTGTTTGGTTTACTGGATGACAGCTGGCTTATCATTCTGGAAGTTATAAAGATAGCTTCTTGCTAAGGATAAAAATTTCTAAAAGAGGCGTCTCCAAAGGGAAAGAGTCCTCTCATTTTGTTGTTACGCAAAAACCTGGCAAGACTTGGAAGTAATCTGGAAACTGCCTATTATATTTTCTTTGAAATCTCCACAATTCTACTTTCTTGTATTGAACTGCTCACCACTGTTTGTAATGTGGAAAAACTCAATTTATGTTAAACTCTAAAATTACATGGTGGAAAAAAACAATTTGGCTATGAGCTTTGAAGTTTGCATGTTTGTTTTGTGTTCTGGTGGCTCACTGTATAATATAATATGTTATTCCAAAGACTTTTCAATAAAAAACACTTTAAATAACATCTATGATCAGTTTTTCTAAAATGCACATTAACATAATGGGCAGAAAGTTTAATGTTGAACATTATTTTCACACATTTTTTTTAATGTAATTTGGATTTTTTTTCCCCTTATTTAAAATCACTAAGCGCATGTAAAAATCTAAATACTTCGTGAAAGTTAGTTCTAAACAGAGCTCCTTGTGGTCTGGATGTGCCTATCTCCCCCTCATAAAATCAAGCTTATCCTTCACTTTCATTTGGCTTGCCTAGATATACTTAAAGATCAAAAACATATGCTGTTCCAGGTGTGCTTGTGAGCACGCACCACTGATGGGGTTTTATGTAAAGAGATAAAAATTCTGTGCATGAGCTGTCACAAACAGTTTGGCTGAACAAAGTCACTGTTACTAAAGCACTGCTGATATTCTTAAATGGAAATGCAATGAGAAACACCTGTGTGAAAACTAGATTAGTAGAATTGAAAATCATCATGGATTCCAGGTCAGAACTAAGTAAATAAGATGGTTCAGGGAAGGTCAAATAGTATCCATGTTCTCAAGTGGTGATGAAAACTTCAATTGTAAAGAGTCCAGAAACAGGTGTGATTGTTGTATGGCAGGAGAATGGAGAGCTTTGCTTTAAACAGAATGTTTAAAATTCCTCAATTAAGAATGATGTACCAGAAAAGGGTAATACAATGCTTACTTATGAGCCTGGATGGATTGCAGAGTGCCTGTAGGAACCCAGAGAAAACAGTCTCCAACTTTGCCTTGATATCTATGAGCCATAGAGCACTCAACAGAGTATATTGTCCAAACAGGTGCACTGGATACCATTATGCCTCTTTTTGTGAGCCCATGTAAAGACCTGACACAAACAAACAATGGAGTTTGGTCACACATTGCACTGTATGACTGGAACCTGAATTCATCACATAGTGCAATGCATCCATTCTTCCCTCTGTTTTCATGCTTCCACAAGTATAGCACTTCCTCTGAGTGATGGGTTAATCCTGACAGGCTTTATGGAAAACTGTCTTCAGAAGAGCTATTTAAATGAAGAGGATGAATGATTACCATATGAAAACAGAAAACTGAAAATGTTTCTAGCAAAATTCAGTTTTGCTTTTGTTCAAAGGATGTTTTTGTTTATATCTGCACAATTTGGATATGGCTGATCTAGCACAAAAAAAGTAGATTAGGAAAAGTAAAGATCACTGGAAAACAGAATACTGAGGTCCTTAATTAAGCCAGGCAGAGACAGTCTATTCACTTTAAAGTTTAAACGGAGGCATATGGCAAAGATCGGTTCACTACTGGAACCGACAACTGGGCTCTGTTCTGTTGATTCCAACAAAAGCAGCAGGAAGAGAGAGGAAATAACAAAAGCAGACATGCCATAAACAAGCCTAGGGAATTACAGGGGACTAAGCTGTAAGAGTATGCTAAATTACACCTATACATTAACCTTCTTTGTTTTCTTACTGCAAAGGAGCACATCTAAATGTTTGTAAATAAATATGGGAAAACTTCAGCATGGCTGCTAGAATGTAGTTTTTTTGTTGTTATTGTTTGTTTGTTTGTTTTTTTTCCCCCTCTGGAAACTCCTCATAATTTGAATCCTTGAAATTTTAAATGAGACATCTATATGCTGGCTTTTGTTTGGGTTTGGGACTGCTTCAAATAGTAATTTTGTGAGACTTACATAGGGGGAATTCTAATGCAAATTAATTACATAGAGAATTTGTGCAGAAGATAGTTGACATGCATCTTTGAAACACTACTTGTGTTTGTGCCAAAACTGTGCTAGCAGTGTGAAACAGTTAGCTTTATATGAAACATACATGTGCAATAAAAAGTACACTCTTATTTATCACAGTATTTTTTACATAAAGGATTTTCTTCTTTATTGAAAATACATCGATGTATTTATGAACATACTGTATTCCACTGTAGTTGTTCACTAACTTTTCTTCCACAACAGCAATATTTCAGGTTGATTTTTTTCAGTGTGAGGCTTGCCAATACACATTTGCATTCTTGTATGTAAAATAGAAGCAATACGTTTCCCCCACATCTTTTAAAAATCATTTTCCTCTACAAATACTTTGCTGTTGTTCTTGACGTATCATGAATATCTCAACGCAATGCACACTGAAAGCTAACAGCATAGCTGGATTATCCCTCACAGCGTTCATCACTAGCGTTGGTCAAGCCTCGCACCACCTTCACTGGTGTAACTTTCCTGTCTCAGAAAGAGAGCCGGTGAAGTGAAATCAAGCTGAATCTTTTGTATTAAGGGAAGATATTTCTTGATCTTTCATTTTTTTTCCACTAATGTTCCATCCTTATCCCCCCACTGCCTTTCCATGCAGTTCCTGGTTTCATATGATAATGGAAGAGAAGGTCATTGTAAACAAGTAGATGTTCCTTACAGAGTGTTCTCTTTTCCTGTGCAGCAATGTACATCAGGAACTGTACTACTTGCACCAATTTACTCACCCCACTGGCATTAATTACTATGAAAATACAGAGAATGAAGTACATTTTTTTTACTGATGAGTTGCAAACAGCTCTTGCACTTGTATTTTAGGATTATTTTCCTGGTCTATTGTATGCTAGTAACTAAATCCAGAATCTGATCAGCTAGTATTCTGAATCCAGGATCTGATGTGGAATTACTAGGTGAAAAGGTGTAAGTAAGACTTAAAATTTTGGATTTAATCCTTCTCTAAAAGACTAAAGTGAAAATCTGAATTGTAGGAGTAGTAAATTAGGCAGTGAAGATTACAGTCTTTATATTTAAAACAAAAGAAAAAACATTTTTAATCACCTTATAAAACTTATTTACCCACGATTCTACTGACACCAAAAGTTTGCTAGAGCTCAGAGACAGATTAAAAATTTACAGATATGCTCAGAAGATTTGCAATTTGCCTAACTAAAATTTCTGAAAAGGGTACAAAAATGGTTTTAGAAAAAAATTATTAGTTCTTGGGTTAAACACACGCACACACACACAAACAAACAGCAAAAAACACTGAATCCATTAACAGCTGTTTATTTCATCATTTTGCCTTAAAGAAAATCTTATTCAAGCCTGTGGAAGTGGCCATTTTATCTTACAGGGCACAGCTAGACAATACCTGAAATGATAAATACAGCTGTTCTTACACAAGTGAACCAGAAGTGTATTACAAAGAAATGCTGCAGTCACTATTAAGCATTCACTAAAGACATTATTTGACTGTAATATGTTGTTTCAGCAGCTCAGAAGAAAATTGTTTCTGGCATGAAGAGCTGGGTGTCACATCAGAAACAAATATTTGACATTTTCTTGTTTCCATCATGCCTTGTCAGTATAGTTTTATAAACATCCATGAAGTTTTGCACACAGTGAGGATAAAAAGGAACACTAATGACAGAGTATTCACTGAGTGGATGTCACATGCTAGAATTTATACTGCAGTAGAATTGGAAAACTCTTGCCAGTAAGAAATGATGTTATAAAATTAAATTTTATCTTAGCATTGTTAATGATAAAATTATGCTACATCAATATATATGGCACGACAATAATGTAGCAGCTTTAGTATTAAAACGTGTTACTTTTTATGCTGTCAAGCAATAATTTTTAATGTATTTATGAGTCAATTTTGGGGTTTATTTCATTATTTAATGCCACAAATTTTGCCAGAATTCTGATGCTGATGTTATAACTGCATTTTTGAATGTGCATTCATTGTAGAAAGCTTGTCCTCTTCTTATTTTATCCTGGAAGCTAATTAATTGTTGTGTCATATTTCATGAATGTGCCAACAAAAAATTATGAAGAAAATAGAAAAAGAGTACAATCTGTTACCGTTTTTGGTACAAGTAGATCTTATATCCCAACAGCATAAAAAGATGAAACCATTTCAAATGTCCTGTGTTTCACATCTAATATCAGTTCTGAATCATATAGATTGCCCAGAAACATAAAAACCAGAATACCTGATTATAATTCCTCTTAATTTTCAGCTAATATGAAAACATTAAATAGTAAGTAAATCAAAGTAATTTCAGATCTGTCATGGTTACAAAGCTAAGGTTTGGAATTTGGAGTATATACATTATGGTACTCTGATAAAAATTGTCAGCTGTTCAGCTTGATGTTTTTTGATTAGCCTATTCTAGCAAATAGTCAAACCCAAAATTCCATACTTTCTTGTCTTAATGCTATGACTGTGACTAATATTTCCAGAGAATGTGTAAAGGAAATGTGTGCCCTTATGGCCAACAGGCTTAAGGGATTATATTATTATATTGTTTTATACTATTATACACTATTATCAGAGTGTTTTATAGCCACGTAGGAGAGTGTTGAATTAAACGTTGCTTTCTGTTCAGTTTGGATGTAGCTTTTATGTCATTTTTTAGGGTAATCTTCCTGAAGATATGTTATTTATGATTTTTGAATGCCTTCTCTTGTATCCCAATTCATTTGTAATATAGCATATTTGAAATGAAACCAAGACACTGTTTTGTATTGCTGAACATTTTCCTCTTTTTTCTAGTTAAGAAGCTCAAATACACATGTTGACTGAGAGAATTTTCACTTAATATTTTAAACTAGAATAAAATTATCTATTTCAAGCCCCACCACAATCTGATCTGTTACAGTGTTCTATTAATGATATTTAATAAATACATTTATTAGAAATAAATTTGACATTTATTTTTTAAAAGTAAACTTTTTTGAAATTCTCACTGTTTAAAATTTGAATTCATGTTTGAACATGGAAAATAAGAAAAGAAATGAGTGTCATGGTAAATTTGTGTAGTGTATAGTAAGAAGGATTATATGTATATATATGTATAATATGTATTTAGTGTATATTAAGAAGGAATAGCTGGATGAGGAATGTTATGACGTCCTTCAGTAGTGAGCTGAATCACTTTTTTTTTTTTTTCATTTCTGCATCAGTTAAACTGTTTTTAGTAGTGAAAAGACTGATGAAAATGTTCATACCAGTATAAGAATTTAAGGAAGTTGTATGTATGATTATGTCACTCTATTTTTGGAAAATTGCTTTTGAAGCGATGGAGCATGTATTTGCTTCTGAATACATTCAGCTTGAAGGACTCTTGATATTACTTTTACAGTTACTTCAATATCTTTTTATTTATACTAGCTTCACTGTATTTTTTATGTTTTTCTAATCAGTAGATATATTTTGATATAAATGGATACAGAATTGCCTCTTGAGACAGTGTAAAAACTTTTTCTTTGCCAAAGTAAGCAACTTTCCCACCACTCTGTGTCAGAATGCATGTAATTATCATTACAGAACGTTGACCAATGTGACAAAAACAAAATAAGTATTGTATGAATGAAAATGACTGAATGATAATATAAATTGTGTCCCTTCTGTTTTCTCAGCTGTTATTGCAAATAATAAAGATTTAAGAATGGTTTTACAGAAGTTTCTGTGGAAACTCCAGTGATATTTTCTGTTTCCAGCTCTTTTTACTTCAAATAATGAAGGTATTTTTGATATGCAGATTACGAAATTGAATTAAATGTGGGCCTGAAACAATGAAATAGTGTTTGCAATATTTAATTTTTTTTTAAGTCAAGTCTTTATGTCTGAAGAAGACATCAAAAGAAGTTTGGATGAATTAGTTCAGTTATGCCATAGTGTTGGTTAATTATGAAACTAAGAAATTGTGGAAAAGCCCCTAGCTAACAATATGTTTTAAGTGTATATGTATATATACACATATATATGTATGTATATAACCAAAAAAGTTGTAGGTAGCCACTGCAATTTGAACCATTTATTTTTTTCTAAGTTTGCAAGCATTTTTCTCATCTCTTTTCTCTACTGTCTGTCTTTTACACCACCTTACCTTTCATTTATAAAAAAATGCTTTTTACACATATGGTGATGTAGAAACAATAATAATGAATATGCTGTCTTATACATATAAGGGAAAGATACTGAAGGATAAGGAATAAATGTAACAAGTGAGTTGAGTGAGACTGGTTGTTGAGGCATAGCGGTGTAATCGACCCCATATTTAGCACCTTTATTAGTTTAATGATTATTGGCAGTATATATGGATCCTCAGGAAGAAATGCCATTCTTGTCTAATTTTTTTTTTAGTCAATTTGTGATTTTTATATTCTGATTTATATGGAAGACATTTTCTCAATGGTTAGAGAATTTTATTTTCACGTTAGCATGTTTTGGCTTTATTGCAAGTCCAGCAGTGACTCCAATGACAGGTTGATAATTTTATGTAATTCCTTTAATCTTGGCTGAAGTAGAGTTTCTATCAAGCTCACAGATCTAATTGCTCTTTCTTTAAATGTCTAATGTTATGAAAAATGTAGGTCTTGTGTCTTGGTGGTGCTCACACTTCCCAGGAATTGAGAGTATTGAATATCCTTATAAATATGAAAAGATTTAGAGTGCATTACAAAACACATCTGCTGGAAAGTTTCTGAATTTTTAATGGAAAAATGTTATTTGCAAAATGACTTGTAAAATATTTTGTGTTTATAGGGACTGCAGTTTGAATATAGGAATGCTATTTCTGTTGTCTTATGTAGCCATATATATATAGGTTTATATATATTTTTCAGAAGATTGCATTATTTTAAATTAAGATGTTACATTCAAGTTCAGACAACTGAGCAGTTTCCATCTTTCCATTGGTCTCTTCATACTCTTCATTCCCACTTCATGCATACATACATATGCTCAGACTCAGTCTATTTCTGCATTAGGGCTTGTAAGGGAGATTCCAGATCAACTCAGCTGAATTTGTCCTTTTACCCATCTTCTGAAGATACAAGAAGTTTTAAGTTTTCTGTCAGTCTAGTCTAAGTTTCATCCCCCATATCCATTACATCAGCATCCAAATGACATTTTAAATTTCATTTGTAGTGTGGTTATATTTTCCTGATTTTGAAACTGTCACTTAAACCCAGAATGTTAGCTGAACCCTGTCATTAGTTATGAGGTGTTATACTATATTAGTATCAGAGTATAGTGCACATGCCTTCAAATACATGTGCATGTGCATGCCAAGGAAGAAGAAATATTTGTATTCGGCTAAGTAAAATACTCTTTTACATCTTCTAATCTTTCCCTGTACCTTCTCTCTGAGAGGTACCCCTACCCTGTAGGGGTGAAGAAAAGTAATTTTACGTAATAACTGTATTTCAATATTGTTATTAGGTCATGGAGTTGTTTTATTTCACTTAGTATTGTCAAGTGACAGAGGATTATCATAGAATCTATCATAGAATGATAGAATGGTTGGAAGGGACCTTAAGGACCATCCAGTTCCAACCCCTCTGCCATGGGCAGGACACTTCCCACCAGACCAGGCTGCCCAATGCCCCATCCAGCCTGGCCTTGAACACCTCCAGGGATGGGGCATCCACAGCTTCTCTGGGCAGCCTGTTCCTGTGCCTCACCACATCACCCTCATAGTAAAGGTTTTCCTCCTAACATCTAATCTAAATATGCCCTCTTTTAGTTTAAAGCTGTCCTTGTCCTATCACGATCTGTCCGTGTAAAAAGTCACTCTCCATCTTTTTATAAGACCCCTTTAAGTAGTGAAAGGCTGCAATGTGGTCTCCCCAGAACCTTCTCTTCTCCTGCCAGCACATTGCCAGCCGTCTTAGCTTTTCTTCATAGGAAAGATGCTCCAATATTATATCACTTTTTTTAGTATCTTTGTACATAGTTCCTATTACAACCAAATTAAAAATAGCTTGCTCAATCTATAATATATATATATAATATATATAATAATATATATAATATATATAATATATATATAATATATATAATAATATAATATAATATATAATAATTATATAATATAATTATATATTAATAATTATATAATATAATATATAATAATTATATAATTATATAATAATAATAATAATAATATAATATATAATAATGGAGAAGGTTTTAATTTATTAGTGCATAACTGTAAATGAGTATGACAGTTTAAATGCCCAGTTTACCTTTGCCTTGCTAGGAATTAATCTTGTTTTAGGACATATAATATTAATTTAAGAAAAAATATTGCAAGCATTTAGAAGAATTACAAATAAAATCAGATGAAAATCTATTGTTTCCCTGCTTCCCATCTCAGTTTTCACTATTACTTTTCTACTGTAGAAATCCAAATGAAGGAGTCCAAACTTTCCACTTGTGAGGGAGAATGCCTCACAACATTTTAAATATAGACAGTCTGAATTTGTGTGAAAGAAGATATCTATATACATATTTCCAAACAACTGTGAATTGTTAAGTATTCAAAAAATATTTTGGTGGGTTTATTTTACTTTATGCTTTTGTTTCTGTTCAGCAGACACAATTTAAAGTCCAAGCAATTTCCTTTCCTTTCACTAGCCATTCTCCAGAAAAAAAAAAAAAAAGAAAAGAAAAAAAATCTGAGAAATAGAACAAAAAAGTGAAAAGCCAGAAGCAACACAAGTTAAGCACTGGTGAGAAAGAAAACCATATGGTCCAGTGGTTAAAGACAAATTCAAAGGCAAGAGGATCTTTATTTTGAATTTCTAATTTGGAAGTCCCTCAGTCCCTCAGCCACACTCGACTCTTTTGGCAGCATGGGTAAAACAGCAGGACATCACTATAAACCATATATTTCCAGATAGTTTATCTGGGTAAATAAATACTCTGAATGCTTTAAAATGTTCATGTTTTCCTTTAAAAAAAAAGGCAACTCACTACAACAGTGCAGCTTCATCAGATTTGGGAGCACACATTAAGTAATATAGAGCTGTTACAGCAAGAGGAAAACGTGAAAGACAAGATACAAACCATAACACTAATCTTGAGAGCCCTCTTAGAGTTGTAGACGAATGGAAAGAAACCAAGATTATGTTAGTCAAACAGTAGATGAATAACCAATTTAATGAGTAAAGCATGAAATGGAAACCATCCTCTGAACAAAGAGCAACATCTGCTTTCAGTCATGTCAGAATGAATCCAGAAGAACTTCAGTAACTGATTTGAATGAACTAGGTTAACACTGCAACAGTGCATTGATGTATTGGTGTTGTGGGGTGAATGTTTCTATAATATAGCACTTTCTGATCCAGAGAAAGAGAAATAAGCTATACAAAAAGTAAGAGTAGTATTTTTCCTATCTGATATGCTTAAGTGCTTAAACAAAGAGGTTATTTATTGTTGTTATTATTATTATTATTATTAATATATTTGATACAAAGCAAACTACTATTTGGTGAACAATAGTTTGATTTCTTCTAGTAGATCAAGTGCCCTGTTAGGAGGCAATATGTTGGAAGAATTCATAAACAGATCAAAATTCAAGATGAAACAAGGCCTATACTATGGACACAAATTAGACCCATCTGCAAATTGCTAGGCCTCTAGTTCTCTCACATAGTTTCCTAATGTGGGCAGGAGAAAAACATATTCTCACTTATTCATTAGGAAAGAATTCATTCAGCATATCTCAGTTTACTGTAAAGAGATGTATAATATTTTCCTGTTAATCTCAGGACAATGGTCAAGAAAGTAGCACTACCAGTCCACTAATGTAAAAGCTGCTTGTTTTTTAAAGTGTGGTTGAAAACCCATTAACTTTATTTTCACCAATTTTATAAGTTTCTCTGATTGCAGACTTGCTAATGTGCGTCATTGTGTGTGGACCTTATATAAAAATATTTTAAAAATAATTTTATGGAGTTTATTCAGAGCCTTTATAGATCATCAGTGACACGTGTCAGCAGTTGAGAGTCACTACACTGGAGCATTGTTTTCTGGGGAATGGAATTCAGTGCTTCTTAGTCATAACATTTTCCTGCTTTTTATCAAATATCTCTCACTTCTTCTACTGCTGTTTTGTGTGAAAGATGTTAACCTATCATTATCATCTGCTGTGCTGTTAGCCGATGTGTATGGCAATTTTAAAAATTTCAACTCTGCTAAAGACTTAAAAAAAAAAAAAGGTGGTAAATTACATATGAAAGGGTTAAATGACAGAACTAAGAGTGGAATTTAATGCAGAACTTAAGAAATGACAGATTAGATTGCATAAGTAAGCTTCAATTAAGTCCTGTTACATATCTTTAATTATAGCTTGTTGTATTATTATTCCACAAAATCTTGCCTCTTCAATGCCTAGAATGGATCTGTTGTATGAAAGAAGTAGGGCTATGTAGTGAACGATACAATTGTTTGTAGGACCCTTGATTCACCTGTTCATAAGTAGAAAAGCATATAATTAATGAGTCAGGATAGCTCATAAATAAAAAGGCAGTTTCTGTTGTCAAGGCAATTTGATGCTGCTATAGAGATTTAGAGTTTAATCCTGACTTTAATACTTACCATCAATGGGCTGTTTAACAAATCAGTAGAAAAAGACCTTTAGCAGTGTTTTTTGTTGTTGTTTTTCTTTTCAACTAATGGTTATTCCCAATTTCTGTATACTTATTTTGAGACCTTTGAAAATGACTGTCAGAGATTCAGCACATGGAGGCTGTGCTTTGTACCTATCAAGTTCTATCACATGCTGAATAGCTTGAAAAAATCATGTCCTGGCACTGACAATTATTGCATATTTTAAAGTTGCTCTTTTTATGGCTCAGTTCTAACTGTAAATGGGGTTATTACCTCTCTTCTTCTTTATTGTGAACAAAAAGAAAATAATTGAAAATGAACAGAGATTATAGTAATAAACAAATAGTAAAACAAGTAATTTTATCTGTGGAAGTACATGTGTATAACACATGGAAAAGTAAGAACAAAAGAAAATAAGGATTTTTTATTATTATGCGAATGCTAGCCATTCTGTGCAGTTGGGCTTCTTTAAAAATGTATATGGAACTATCATAATGTATTTATATATATACACACAAATCTATATACATGCAACTTATGCATACTGAATCAAAGCTGAAGTCAATGCTTTCCTGGGTGATTTTACTAGCCTTTTTAACCTTTGTGTTTTCCATGTAATCGCAGTTTGACATAGATCACTGTAGCATATGATATTAACCTATGATATCTTGTCAATTAACTTGTCAAACTATCCTGTGTGGTTTAGGATGAGTCAGCTTGAATGTGTGGGTCAAGAGGGGGAATATAGGAGAATCCCAGCTGACACACAGGTGTAGCGGTATTTAAAGGAAGTAACAAGTACCTGCCAAGAGGTACTGAAAGCAGAAGGTAATCCTACTATTTCTTTTTCTTATCTGTTATAGAAAAAAAGAACAATGTTGGTTTGTCCTAGTTCCACAGTTTCATGGCTTGAACCACTTCTGTCTATGAAAGAGAGTAGAAATGCCTTTGGATTGAGTTCAAACAAGGCAGCTGATTAATAGCCTCTTCTGTTAGTTGATAAGGGTCGCCTATGAAAGAGTGCTTTTTTGTAAGATTGCAGTTTTGCTAATTTCATATTTTATGAGGAACATTCACTAGGGAAAGACACAGGAAAAGTCTGCTCCTGGGTTGTGGGAAAATTAATCACCTGGATCGGCTACATGGTTATCTAGAGACTGCAGTTTTGACCCATATATGTGTTACTATTTTTAAGGATCCAAAAAGCAGCTGGTATTGGTTGACAGTCAGCAAAGACAAGTAAACATGTTCATAATGTTGCAAGGTTATGGAGTTGACTTCAAAAAGCAAAAGATTTAGAAGTGGTGAAAAGTACAGAAAATAGTTGGGATGTTAATAAAGCTGCTTCCTTCCAGAGGCAATATCTTTTTTTTGTGTGTGTGTGCGTGTGTGTCTGATTGCAAATTAAGGTGAAAAAAATTAACCCCAGGCATAAAAGAATATTCAGTCCCTGCCTCCGTGGTTTCTTGAACAAAAGACTGTAGTCTTTGGTTTTAGATTTGATTTTTTTCCCTGCTCATTGCCATACAAAGAGATATAGCTCAATAAAATGAAAGATCCAGTGCACTGTGGTTCATATTCTTGGCCTGAAGGAATTCTTAGTCAGGTTAATGGATCTGATGGTTTTCCCTTCATTGATTTTTAAGATGATTATATTTTATTTATAGGTGAGAAAATAATAGTTAATCTTAAATTTATTGAAAAGTTATTGTGAGATTGCATGAATTGATAATGCTAACAATACATTCAGGGAAGCCAAACTATTCCTGTCTTTAATCCTGTAAGTGGTGATGTGAGACAAACCTATTGACTTGAAATTAAATGTGCTTTTACGTACACCTGTGTTCAGAATGAAAGAGTTATATTTTTCTTGCTCTTATGAAAGGTTTCATTACATGAAGCATTGATATACCTCAGGTGTTTCTTTTGTGAAAACTGTATGTGAAATATCCAAGAGCTGAAAGCTCTCGGATAAGAGCATGTTGTCCTCTGGAGGCTATAAGATCTAATTTCTAAGTCAGCCAAGTCATTTGTCAGATAAAAAGCCTACTGGTCAACTGTAATTGTGTCCACAGGTTTGAATCTTAACATAGCATGTGGGTTGCAAATTTACAGTAGAATTTGGAGGACAGTGTGAACAGCTCATTGTAACTCAGAACTCCTTGCCTTAATGTTGTTATAATTTTATTTTTTGTAATATTTTAGATGGGCTCTGAGGCCTTTTTTATTTTTATTTTTGCAAGCCAACAGATGATAACAAAAGGCATAACATAATTTTACCATATTAAGCTATAAAATGGCATTCATCTCTCAGTAGCACTGAATTTCAGTATTCAGCTCATCTTACAATAATGCATTGAACTGGGTGGCTAAGATGGAGAGATGCTGAATCAAAGTTATGCCTCAGGCAACCATAAGCCCTTGTTACACAATCCTAATGTGTGGTGAAAGTTCTAGAGTGGCATTATATTTTGACAAAAAAAAAATCACTTCTCAGCAATTTCATTAGTCATAATGATCCAGATTCTGTGCCTTTCTGTGAGGTAAGCTAGCAGAAAGACCAGTTTGGGAATGTGTGGCAGATTCTGTAGGAAACAAAGTAAGAAAAAGGGAGAGAGATCAGAACACAGCAATTACTGTTAAATTTTTCATGCTTATAATGCATTATCTAAAGCTGGTACTGCGTTAATGGCTGTATAAGGCCTCTGACTGGACACCTACATTAATTTTAGAGCTCCTCTATTGTTTTGCTTGAAGCAAAATTTGACATCAACACGATGTTTCACCTTAGATTGAACTTAGTGGGGAAACAACATGAAAGTAAATTAAAATCCCTGCTCACTTCCCACCACTTTTGCAATAACATCTTTTTATTTTACACCAAAAGCTGTCTAAAAACGTTTGGAAGAGATTTCCAAAAGGAAAAACCTATTTTTTATAACTTCCTTTCCCTGACTCCAAGATGCACCCAAGGCAATATATTAAAAGTTTAAGTAGCATACAAAAATAAATACGCTGTTTTTCTTCAGTTTGTTTCTATACTGATGAACCAGCATTCTGTGTATAATTAAAAGGGAAACAAAATGAAGAGAAGAGGTGTCAGAGCCTTTCCTAAGTGTGGCTTGTACAAACATAACTATAAAAGGGGAGGAATACTGATGATGTAAGAGAGGGAGCTGCATGTACTGACTCTGAAATTACCATATATGTATAAAGTATTCCTGTTGGGAAAATACAGCTGTCAAAATAGATTCACAGGTAGTGTGTGAATTGGGGAGTTTGGGACAGGAAAAAAGGGCAGAGGCTGAACAAAACAAGCAGAGGTTTGGCCTCCAGATTTGGCTATAATAAGAGATGATCTGAACTATTGCCCAGTATTCAAACCAAAAGAGAAGTGAACTTGTCAAAAGGTTCAAAAAATATTTCCTATTTTCTTGTTCCTCTGCACTTCCTGGTTCTACTTGGTTCTCTGAGCCAAGGATCAAGGCAAAATTAAAAATGCTGATCTTGCACTATTGTCCTTACACTGGCTCCAGTGAAAGGAAGGACCACAAGAAATCTGGTACACAGGGAAGCTTCTTCTCATAAAGCAACTAGGTAAACACTGTCCTTAATTACATTAGTTCAAATAAGACATGGAAAATTCATCAAAATCAAGTCTGTTTGATCTTCCCTATAATTAGACATAAAACAGTTCCTCTAATTTTCTTCAAACAACAAAATAATTATATTAACTTGATTAACTGAGTGTCAGAGGTTTCAGACTAGTGCGGACTGTACGGACCAAGATTCTGTGAGCCTTCTCTTTCCTTCCTTTCTCTCTTTCTCTCTCTCTCTCTTTCTTAAAGGTATTAGATGAAAGAGAACAATCATGTGGCATTTGTACAAACAGTACAAACAAAAGCCTTGGGACTACTCAGAATGCATAAACTTGAGCATATGTGCAAATCTTTGCTGGATTGTGCCCAAAGGGCACATCTATAAAGAGCTACAAGTATAAAATACTGAAATTACTTGCACATGTGCTATTTAGGTCATTATCTATAGCAATTCAATGTAAAGGAAGGAGTTACTTATGTTATTTGTATCTATTTATAGGCTTTGTCCAAGATTTGAAAGAACTCCCTGTGAACTATTGTTAATTGACTATTACTTACACCTTATTTCAGGAGCAGCAAGATGAAAAGAGAATAAGGGAGGAAATACTAAGTAGTAAAATATCTTTTTCTGTAATATGAAATAGTCACCTAACATTAAGGACTATGGCAAAAGATGATCTGCAGTGATAGTGGTAAGAACAGTCTTTCATAATTCCAAGTCCTTGCAGTTACATACTTGAGTCTTAAAACTTTTCTACAAAACAGTATTTACTATCTGCTTTATGACTGTGAGGTATTTGTGTTTGTTTACGTACCAAGAACAGAGAAGCATTTTGATCTGCCACATCTTCATTTTTTGCCTTTTAAATGCCTTATTAATTTAGAAGCATTTCCATTGCTGTAGACTTTACCTCTGGATATACTAATGGATTAGATCTCAGGTCTGGATACGATGATGAGTTAGATCTCACTCTCTGTCCACTTTGTCAGGTAATCTACATAGAATTAGTACAGATTACTTGAATTAAAACCACAAAATTTCTAGGAAATCACTTTGATTTCTGGAAGTTAGATGAACATTCATAAAATTGAAAATAATAACCGATTTGAAAAAAATAGAAAATAATCTAGAAAATATAGTAAGTATCTCTTATCTCTCTTTTGGAGAGTGCAGTGTAAGAATCCTTAGCTAAGTTTCCTGTTTTGCTGAGGACTCAGCTCCCCCACCCTCCACCCCTAAATAAAGTTTTGGAGAGACCTATGTAAATCTGTCCAAAGGAGTTTCATAAGAACATTTTTCATTTTCTAACCCAAGTCAATAGTAATTTTCTCAGTTTATAAATTTCAGTAAAAATTGAGGACTACAGTAGGCATCATAACTAACTGCAGTGCACTCAATTTATGAATACAGGAATGACAAAACAGATGATAGGAAATACGAAGAAAAATTTTGTACAAAACCTCACATGTAGACAAAACTAAGGATGTAACAAATATAGAAAATTGCCATAGGCAAAAAAGAGACAATGAACTTCCTATTTTACTCCATATACATTAGATCATTTTAAAATAGAAGTTTTTCACTTAAGATGATACCGTGCACTATATATTCACTCTGAAAAGGCAGAGATGGAAGACAAGCTGATGTGGAGGATTAGTATTATGTATGAAAAATCATCTACCATGAAAAGAATAAATGTCACAACATAGTTTTGTATATAAAATTTTAACAATTACGCAGTAGAAAGAGGTCATGATTTAAGCAAGCAGATTCATAAACTCTTCCAGATTTTTGAAGAAAGTGATTAATTTTATAGTAAGCACTGGAAAATGATTCTTTCATATGGTAAGAGTGAGTGGTTGTCCTTAGTGAATTACATGGGAAGGGACTGATCACCTAAAAAGGTGATAGTAAGCCTCAGCAGTTATAGTTTGTTCAGGCCAAGTAGCTAAATTAAGAATTTAATGAGAGTAGGCAAATAAAATACTGTATTACATTGAAAATAGTGATTATATACTTGTGATCTTACAAAAATTGAAAAAAAAATCCAAGAAATGTTGTATTTCTCCTGTGTAAACAGGCAATTATGTTTATAGTATTTTTATAGGCTTAGAATGTATGATTTGTTTGTATCTTTTATATTTTTTATATTTTTATATGAACTATAATATTAATAGCAATAAAAATAAGAATAGTGCTTATAATAAGCCCTAAAACTTTACTCTTGCATTTACAAGTTATTTAAATAGTTGCTGATAGTGGCATTTACTGCATCTTCTATCACTGTGACTCCCCCACTTGTGTCCATTTACTTTCAGTGTTTTTATCTCCTCAGCAAGTATGCAATCATTTATCAAAGAAGCCATTTTATTTTTGCTAACAGTAGCTTCTTTTTTACAAACTCTTTATCAGTACCGATATAATATTTTCTAAATTTGCTGTTAAATATGAAACAAAAACCCATTAAAATAGACACAAAGTGCAGATTCCACATAATACTGCTGAATCTTGCATGTTAATTGATGTACATAGTTTTCTTGTCAGTATTTTAAATTTTATTCTGTCATAGGAAGGTCATGCAGAGGTGTTGCTTGCCTTTCACTTGCCCTTATTTTGGAAACCAGCTACAGCTTTTATGCTAGATAGGCAATCCAGTTGCACCAGCTTGTCAGCACTGTTGAATGTATAAAGGGCACATACAGTTAAATGAATGGAAATGGAGAGTCAGAAGAAGTAATCTTACACAAAATATGGCTTAACGAGTTGAACAGTGTAGATTAATTTAAACAAAGGAGAGAAGCACACTTAATACCAAACTGGACTTCTCAACTAGTATAAAATAATTTTTGTGATTGATACACATAATTTCAAAATAATTTTTCCTACAGCATCTGAGCAAACGGGACTGTGAAGAAATTTTATGTGGTAGTAATATTTTTGTGCAGTATTTTCTATAGAGAGAACCAAATTTGGGTTTGGGTTTGATATGGATGTTGATATTGGCTCTTGAGAAATTCTCCATTTTTATCATCTTATAATTGCTATTAAAAAGAAAAAAAAAAAAGTTTAAATGCTGTGTGCCCATCTGTGTTCCAGGACATATGGTTATGTGTAAACAAAGCAAACTGCACTTAGCATATAGCATACCCACTTTGCCATTTTTTTTTTTCTTTGAGAAAGCTGATCCAAATACTTGGACTACCCAGGATAAGAGCAAAAATAGTAACTGCCTGCAAGTGCAGAGTTATGTATCTCCTAAGGAAGAGAGTACTGGCGCATCTAGAGAACTATCTAAATAGGTTCTCTTGTTGTTTAATTACCACTTTTCATTGTATACATTGTATAATTTCATGTACATTTTAAGTGTGATCCTCTGCACAGGAGATCAGTCATACTGTTATAAATCATATAGTTATAAAATGTGATATATAAAATGATTATATGGTTATTTCTAAAATATGATTTACATCATGCTTTGACCAGAAGGATTTTCTATTTTATGCATATGTAATATCTACATTTCATTCTCTGGTTTGACAGCACTGTATCCTAAGGAATAGTTGGAATTTCCTTTCCTTCATAAATTCTACTTTTCAGAAAAATCCTTGCAATGGATATTTTTACAAGAGAAAGAGATTAATTAAATGATACCAATTGTAAAGGCTTTGTTGCCTTTGGTTTGTCACGTTAATAGTGAATAATGTTGATGGATAGAGATTGGGGTTGTATTAAATCACAGCCTGCTCCTAATCCTTTCCTTTTTCTTTGAAATACAATATAAACAGAGCATTCCAAACTGCTCTTCAATCAGACAGGTGTTCATAATCTTCTGTTATGATGCAAGGGTTAGGGAGTATGGTGTTACAGAAGAATGCTGAATCATCAACAAACTTAAAAAAACAAACAAACAAAAAACCCAACCAACCAACCAAACAAACAAATAAAAAAGCAAAAAAAACCTCAACAACTAAAACCATAATGCTGATTTAATTTTTAGATTCTTTTGACAAAATATTTGAAGTTTATATTATCTTTCTTCCCCTTATTTGGCATGAACACTTTATCCTGTATTTCTCCTACAAAGATATGAGTCGAACATTTTCTTTACATGTAATTTAGTCTGGAATACAAATACTGTTTAGTCTTTTCTTACAAGCTATTTACAAAGCCAAAACCCACAAGAAACACTGTCCACTTAAAGGTGGAGATTGCAACTGTAATTAAGAAAAGAAAAGCAGCGGTCAGAGTACACAGCTTTCCTTTGGCTTTTTTGTAGCTTGATTTTTATCCAGAATAGTTGATGTGGGGTTCAGTGGGAGACCAGAGAATGGTCAACATAGAATAGATGGCTGTACAAAAAGGTATCTCCTGGGATTTGCATGCAATTCCCTTAAAATTGAGAAAACCAAGAACCTGTAGAACCTTTCCCATTCAGATAATGCAGATTGTATTTTTCTCACTACAATAGTAACACAAAATTATTTTCTATGTATTTGGCTTTTAATATGGTTTTCTCCTTGTATGGAGATAAATTAGATGGTAGATAAAGTAGCAGAAGAATTATTATTATTATTATTATTCCCTATAACAGTATTTGTTTAAAATAATTAAGAATAAACTGATAGAACTGCAGATATGTTGTAATGTCCATTTTCCATGAAAATGTGGTGATCTACATTTGGACAAATCCCATCCACAGGAAAAAAAAAGATGTTACATGTGTCTTTCAGTTTTTAGGTATATACTTAAAGTCCTAATTTCACATTCTTACTAAAAAATCATTTATTAATAATGGACTAAATGTAGTTTTAACAGTGACTTTGAAGAATTCAATGCTATTTTCAATTGGTCAGTGAAGGTAAGAATGTAGCTTTCATGTCTCTTTGGAAAAGCATTTTGGACCAAAGAGTTGCAGTAGAGGAATATGATATTTTTACCGCAACATAACAATATAACAGTATCACCTTGAACACAACTTCTTCAGTGGAAGCAGAATGGCATTTCTGAGTTGCAATTTGAAATAAATAGTATCTCTGATTTAGAGAGGGTCTTCCTTCTATCTTCTCTCTCATAAGTTTTTTAGCAGTTTACATGCTTGTGACAAATTTATCAATAGGCTATCTTGATGAGATTTGGTTAGAATAGTGCTTTCCTACATTGATAAAATAAAGGATGTTTTCCTTCCTACTCTAAAATTGTGTTTTAAGTTGTTTAGAATATGCATGTGAGTTGATTGATGAGTACCATAATTATGAGATGATTGATGAGTACCAAAATTAGAAGTATTTCAAACCGAGGATGAAATTAGTTTCAAGTTTTCTTAAATTTCAGAAACAGACAAATAGGCCAATTTTAATTCCTTGATTCATCACTTAATTTGTACTTAGGCACTGCTCTTACTGTTCTTAAGAACAGCAGAATGTAACTAAAAATGCTGCTGTTGTTATTCCTGATGCTTTTTTATTCTGCTTAATTATGACTGTTAGTTAAAAAGTGAAAATAACTCTGACTTTGTGGATGCTTGATTTGCAGGGAAGAGAACTGGTAGTGTATAATATAGAATAAATGCTACAGGAATCCTACAGGAGTGTAGAAAATCAATATATTTAATTTAAGGCAGAGCAATAATGTGACAGATTTTCATCAAAAATCAAATAGGATTTTAACATCAGCATGTTCCCAAAGATCTGAACATTTGGGAACCCTCTATGGCCTTAAAATGACGAATGGTTGCGTATTCCTGTGACTCATTTCTACATAAGTAATATCCCATAACAGTTTTCTTAAATGTGTAGGTTTTACAGATGCTCTCTTTTAATCAACTGATTATCGATCTGTACATGACATCACTCCAGCAGATGATCTGTCTTGCAATATTCGTACATAAATAAAGAAATACAAGAAAAGACAGGGTCTGACACTTTCATCAGAAATCTTCAGAAATCTTCTATTTTTTTTTTTTATACAATTTTGTTGGTAATCTCTAAACAGTTAGATAATCTCATTCCTTAGTTTAAATCTTCCTACTCTCTTGTTATGGTTACTTACCTAAAAAAACTAGGTCTTATTCATTGTTACCATTACAACTGAATAAACGAACACATTTCAGTAGCTAAGCTTGATGAATCCAAACCATACCTATTTTTTACTACTATAGCCCCATTTTACTATTTAATCTCGTATAAGTAATCAGAAATGGTAATTCAAAATATTGTTGATATAGCTTCACTTGTAGTATTTTGTTGCTCCTTGGGATATCTTTGCAAAATAGATTCTTCTCAGTAGTAGTGTTTTCTTTTTCTTTTTCCTCTTAACTCAGTTTTATTAACTGACTTAACTCTAATTTTAATAACAGAAGAAGATTTTAACCCTATCTTCCTAATGAAAGGATGAAATACAGGACTGAATCCAAACCTTACACCTATAAATACCCAAATCTAAGTGATATTTGAAGTCTTGAAGGTAACAGTATGATTAAAAGGAAAATTTATCAAATTTATTCAATGTCAAATTTAACAGAGAAATTACCTAAGAAATGTTTCACAAATAATGAAGACTAAACAGATTTGATTAAAGATTATATGTTGCAATGGATCTGTTTCCTTGTCACCACTGATATTTTGACACTTGTTGAGTAAACTGATGTTAATGTAACATTAGAAAAAATTATCCTCCTGAGAGGCAATCTAGATAAACAAAGTGATATTTAATGTTTTCTATGATATTTATTTAGCTAAAATGGCTGATTAGATGTTAAACAGAATGGAGGTTAATGATCTTTGTTATTGGTGTTATAAAAATTAAGAAAGAATAAAATAGGGTTAATGATGTATCCCATTATTGTTATTATGGGGATTAAATGCATGCTGTTGTCCGCTGCACAGAAAAAATGGGCCCCAAGCTGTGAGTAATTAACAAAATTATATTATTATCTAACCTTATGCTGTAATTAATTACTCTCATCACTGTGTTTTTCAGTGTTGGTTATATGTGGTTTAGGTAGCTCTTCAGATTTGCAAGTAAAAATGGATGAAATAATCTTGTGACTGATTTAGACCAGTCTGTATACAAAAGCTTTTATTTATTGCATAAATGCAGAATGAAATAGGGGAGTGTATAGACAAAAGTGGACTAGATTAAAGAGTAATCTGAATTTGTTTGTCATACCTAAAGGATGTCCTTTTCACTTTATTTTCGCTTTTGTTTTGAACATTTACATTACAGCAAAGTGCCCACTGGGATTTTTTTTTTTTAATTAATATGTATATCAACTGGTGAGATAAAACTATCTATTATTGGTTGTTTTTGTTATGATTGTGTATGTCAACCCAGAACAAGACCTTATTGTGCTATGCTCTTTACAAACAGAGAATACCAGATGGTCCCAGCTCTAGAGAGTTTATAGCCTGAATCAACAGGGTGAATCATGAGGCATAACATAAAACAGTAGTGTGAACAATGTGATGGCAGCAAATGTTACATTAGTTCCATAATTTCTTGTTGAAAACAAGGAGGGAGGTTTTAGTATGTTTACTGGTGGATTAGGTCTAATATGATGAAGGTGACCCTGTTAGCACTTTGCAGTGCTGTGAAAACTTTTGAGGGTGACACTGGGAAGAAGCCTCATGGCTACACACTTCCTTCTTCTCCCTCCAAATTGTCCCTGCACCTCTGGAGTACTAGAAAGGTGTCGAAATGAGGAAAAGGGTAACTGATTAAACTATTGTAGGGGAAGGACAATTTTGGACCAAGCAACTAATCGTATTTTTAGCCAAAAAAAAAGTTATCTGCTTTGGTTGCTTTACTTTCTTCTGCTGGAGTCTCTCATTGGCTTGATTGTGTAATTTTTTTGTTAAGAATCAATGGTCAGAGCGAGAAGCCATGTGAAAATCTTTACCATGGAGGGACTTTCCTCTGTGGATGGTGTTTCAATTCTTGCAGGATATGCAGAAAGAAAGACTCTTCTACTGCTTGCAGATGCAGATCCAGCTCTGTCTTTTTATACCTCACCTTCATCTACAACTGCAGTCCATATGAACCCTCATTCAACCTGTAGAATAAAAATTATTTAATTCCTCCAGATTTAAGGAGTTCAAGGCAGGTGATACATCTGTCATCTCCATTTTGTCTGTCCTGCACAATCTTATCAGATAGAACACTTCTTGTACTTCAGCCAGTTCCTTTATTTAACTGATGTTCCTTCTTTATGCTTTTTATCCCACATGGGATATAGAGATGCTACAGTTGCTTGCTTAGCAAGAGTAGGTACAAGGCCAAAATAGTAATCAATCACAAAAGTTTTTTCTGAATGCTCATAATATCAGAAGTTCAGAAACAACACAAACTTAGTATTTTTAAGAGAGTATTAAGACAAGAGAGATGAAGTCATATGATATAGGTTAAAAAAATCTAGATTTAGTTTACAGAGAATCAAACTATAAGTTTTTCCATAATTTTGTCTGATGGAGGAGATAAGAATTGTTTCATTTTCTGAAGATAGTTCATGTTTCATCTTCTCTGGGAGTTGGTCAGATTTCAGTCTCCAGTTGGTAAATTCCATGAGATTCTCACAGGGTGCAGAAAGTGTGGGTTTCTTTCTGTCCATGTTTTGAACATAGCCTGTTAGTGTTAGTAGGCTTTGTGTCAGGCCTACAAATTGAAGGAACCTGTCCCACACCATAAATGATTACAGCAGTCTGCCAGAGAAAGCAGATGTTCTTTACCAGCAGTCATGGACATGCAGCCATATCAGCACTGCCAGCGATGTAATTAGGTCTTCAAAACCCACACCAAGCATTTTGGCAGATACTGACTTCTTTGCATGTTCAGAGATCCCTTTTAGGTCAAAGGGAGATTGAAAGAAATACAGGAGGCACATAGTCTGTCACAATACATATATTGCATACTGTTTTAGGTAAATCTTAGTAAGAGGTATGTGGACATTGTTCACATAGAACAGGTCTGAGAAACAGCTGTATGTTGAAAGACAGTGGCCTGTCTTCTGTGAAAATCTCACCCATCATTTTTTTTACAGACAGACAAGAAGAACTTAAAAAGAAATACAGGGAAGCACAAAGCATTTTTGCCTGCTCAAAAGTGATGCTGTAATTCAAAAGCATCTAAACAGAGCCATCATTTCTGTCATAAAGTGTAAGAACAGAGTAGAATATAGTCACACAGGTGTTTTGTGCAGCTTCCCTTGACAGGTGAGTTAGCCAAGAGATGAGTGAATTACAGGAACACAAAATGCAAAGTATTTGTGAACAGTGCAGCTCAGAGCTCTGTGCCGGCTATAAGGGGCATATTCATTGAGTAGGAAACTGCAGGAGCAGCACTGACCTATCACATATGACAAAGGCAATCAAAAAAAAAAAAAAGCCAGAAAAATAGAAGAAAAACAAAAGGGTTTTCTACAGTTCTTTGTCTGTATATACTTTTCAATACCATTTTCCTTCAGTAAAGCATAAGAAAAGATAGGAGCCTACAAAACATACTGTCTTTGTCTCTACTGCCAGTCAGAGGAAAGAAGGACATGAACATTCAATTTAAATTGAATTTGCTCAATTGAAAGTGGTAACTCTAAATAATACAATAGGTAGTTAGAGAAGGACCTAAACTGAAAGAAAATATTTCAAAGCAACCTTGACTAGTTCTCTCAGCTTTATATTTTATGTATTGTGAAATTAGGTTCAAGTTTTAAAGAAACAGTAAGAATTACTCCCACATATTCTTAGCAAATTACCTTAATAGTGAGGAAAGATTCTGTAATTGCATGGAGCTTAGTGTTTGTTTTCAAACAATTAATTTCTTTCAGGTTTTGAACTCCTACATTTTGTTTAATCAAACAAGATGTGTATAATTTACTATTTTATTTAAATGTTGGAGTTACCTTTTCTAGCATAATAAATTAAACCAACACAAATGATAAAAATGCCTTACATATATTTCAAATCTGCTAAAAATATTTAATTGATTTTGTGCATTCCTCCCCCCCCCCCCAAAAAAAAAAAAAGTCATTTTGTAACGACAATACCTAGAAAAAAGAATTTAGATGCGTTTATCATTTCTCTCCTACATGCCATCTCTGTCATGGGACTGTAGAATTAGGAGTCTGAGCAGATATCAAATACTTCTAGGATCTAATACTTGTATAACAGCAGGAATGGAAAACTGGAAAGAAATTACAAGAAAAAAAGTAGCAAATTGTCACTGGAGAATAGGGGAGGGTGCTGAGAAACTGTCAGGAACAAGTAAGAAGAAAAATAATTTGAAGTAGGAAATGTAAACTAGGCTGAGACTGGTGATTGGTGGGAAATAGGCAACCATTGAAATGTTACCACAAAATGTATCAGCACTATAATACATCTTAATGAATGAATAATTTTAAGCATATATTTTACATACTTTAAGTAATTTTTTCCACTAAATATACACAAACATCTGTAAGCATTATTTTCCTTTTCTAATAGTTGTATTTTTGCTGAGTCCCTTCTTTGGGATTGTTGCCAGACAGGTTAAATTCTAGTTGTATATAATCTCTTGTACCAGAACACAAAGGATATTTGGGAACACTGGCACTTTATCCTCTAGGTACCATATGGATTTCTATAAATTTTTGTCATTCTTTTACATATATTAAGACTACCTTTTATAATTTATCAGTACAGGGAACACTGATCATTCGGAAATTGGGAAAATTACAGTAAAAAGAAATAAGAGAACCTAGTAAGGTGGAAAGTGGATACATTTGCAATAGGAGCAAGCAGAAGAGATGCCCATCTTATGACTGTTATCTATTCCCATAACTATGAAATCATCTGCTTACAGAATGTCCTTTTTGTTTTCTTTTCTTTTCTGGTGCAGGGTAATGGCATGCCAAATATGAACTAGGTTAGTGATAAGCAGACTGTGCTATTCATATTTTCTCTCCACAGTACTAGCCTCTCAGAATGGTCCTAGAAACAGTAATGCGACTTCTGACAAAGAAAGATGTCTTTAATATATAGACACCACAGACTATTTCTGATTAACTGCTTTGATGTGAAGTTAAATATTTAACCTGTGTTGTCTGACAGTGCTGTTCACTGTTTTGAACTCTGTAAGATAGTTTTCTAACCATATATTTGCATTTCTTTGATTAATAGATGCTTTCTGCAAACATATTTTGTCAACACTCCCTCTGTTAGATACCATATATTTAACTCTATGTTTTTTTCCAATGTAATTTGTGAAGACTCCCTCACCTATATGGAAATATAGGTGGGTATAATTTCCTAGGGATTAGGTTAAGAACATAAGTGACAGTAATAAAATAATCAAAACAAACATTGCATCACTGGAAAGGAGCCATTTCAGATTTTCCAGATTTCCAGGTTTTCCAGAGCTCCAAATTTTAGTTCAACTTTAGTATCCAAAGCATAGCTCTCATGTCAGTTTGGTCAAGCATTCCCTGGTGTTCTATGAAGCAATCAGAATTTTTAACTTCAGTTTGGGGCTTTGTGTTTAAGTCAAAGAATGTATTTTGAAGATTTTTATACTTATTTGTATCAGATCTTGCTTTAATAACCTTATGTACCAGAAACAGGTATTTAGTACCTTCCAACAGTCAGACTGTTTTACCCATTTGCACTAGAACTACTGAGAGGTAACAAATGTAGTTGGGTATTTACAGGTATGTCTACACACATACCATTATCTTGTATTTGAGTATCTTGACAAAAGAGAGTTCACAAGTCTTATGAGCCTTAGGGGTGATTCTGAATGAACTGATCCAACCATTTATAATAAAAAGATACATCCTTTGGTAAAACACTAAAAAAAAAACTATTTTATTAATAGTACAGCAAGTTTTTAAAAGTTATTTTTAACCAGAATGGCGTCTTTGTTTTCAATGTTGACAAGTGATGCATGAGAAAAACAGATAAAAGCAGAGGAAGATCTGGAATGGCCATCTATCTAGCCAGACATTGGACTTAAAACTCCATCAGTATTCTCATCATATAAGTCAGCATTTTAAGCTTACTTTCTCATTGTCATGCTGGTATGTCATTTAATGCTTCCATGTAGCTATTTCTATGTAGTCTACTTTGCCTAAGCAGACGTAAGGTATGTCTGCTTCTTACTTCATCTGCATTATATCTGTAATGACAAGCTCACCAGTTCAGTGAAGCATTTTGACACGATGAGGGCACAAGTTATTTTTAAATTTGCATTAGTATTTGTTACATAATATGTTTTGGGAAAATGTGCTTCTTTCTTCAACATATAAAAATATCATAATTTGCTTATATTTCAACCTCAGCGAAGGCATTGTCTTGGGAGAGGATGGTCTTAAGCATGTTATGTGCTTTTTTTGATTCAGAAGCTGTAATGTTTTGCACCTGGAAACATGCAGAGTTATGCAAATATGTGCTTTATAGACATTTTAAAAAGAAGTTGGCCGTTACAATGTCAGCTGAGTTATTTCTTCCATAAACAGAGTTTTAGGATTTTCTGTATGAAGGAACAAAACTGGCGAGAACATTTTATGAGTGAAGGAAGGGCAGTAACTCAGACTATCAAAGAGAAAGTATTATATAATCATTATTTATATGGTGTCTTATTTCCTTCCCTACAGTCAATCTTATCTTAATTATTTGTTTTCCTGATAATTGCCCAATTTTCCATTGTAATTCGTATGGTTCATTTTTCATCATTAGAAGAATGTTACTTGCCACAATACGATGTTAGTAAAATAATTGAAAGAAATATGAAATAATGCATGATAAAATAATTCATGCAAAGTATTCAAATACTTTGACCACTATATTTAAGGTCACTGTGCATAAAATGTAATTTAGCCCATGGTTGTTCCATTGCAAATGCAATATGGATGCAATACAAAATTATCTTTGGTACAGGAAATCGTAAGACTGCACCCACAAATGGTAGTGTTTCTCCCCATGAATGTAACAAACATAAGATTAAAAGAAGTTAATAACATTCAAGCAGAATCAACCGTTCTTATGTTGAACAGTAAATTTTAGTCAGGCAGTGATCACATACTTCTGAATCTGAAGTCTACATTGTGAGACATATTTTTGTATTATCCTAACTTTTGAGCTTGCTGTCATTTATTCCACTCAAGTAGAAATTTTGGAAACTGTTGTGTATTATTGTAAGGTGTATTTTTAACCTGGGGTCGCTACAAGGTAAAGACAAGGAGTAGTACACTGTTTGACCTGTCACAGGAATTCCAGATAAAACCCCAGAAGTTGAGTCAGAGATAATCACAAGATCTGGAATCTGCAATAACAAACTGTTCATATATCTACCTGTCAGCCGTCTTCCTCTAAGGGAGGGACACAAGGTCACTGAAATGGCCATTTTCCATCCTTTTTTTTTTTCTTTTTTTTTTCTGGTCATACCATAGGGTAAATGGAGAATCAAGTATTTACAGGAAAATATTTTTCCATTAGGACTGAGTAAATTTATTTCAAATGTTTGTTAGCTTTTTTTTTTTTCACCATCTTTCCATAAGAAATAGTAAGTAAACCGTACAATTTTGTCTGAGAATGTTAAGTCTATTTCTAAGTTCAATTAATGGAATATATTATAATTAAATAAATTAGGTATTACCTTTTTCATTAAATGAAAATAAGAATGTATGGAAGGAAAGACAAACAGAAAAATGGAAGATGGATCACTTACTGAATTCAGTAAACCAGTTCTACCTGCAACAATGCAATACAAACATCGTCTAACCCCACTACCTTCCCATTCTATTCCATTATAAATTTAAAAAATTATCTTAACTCCATAAATCCACAAGAGGTTTTGATATAAGAGCTCCTAACACAGTTACAGCCATAGCTCTTCAAGTAATGAAAGTATCATTTATTGTCCAATAACAGCGGTTAAATGAATGAATAATGTTAGGTAGTGATGTGACAATGCCAAACTCTAGGACTTCATTATTCCTGGTTTTCTTAATGAAAAGTGTTGAAATTGTTAGAATCAGACAATTTTATCTTTGTTTTTCTCTATTACAAGAAGCCTGATTATGTGAAAAAGCAAAAGTAAACAAGCTGGCTCTACAAGAATATTTCATCCATTTTCAATTGTATTTTGCCTGCAAACTCTGGAGAGGTAAGAGTAAGGAGAGTAGAAAAAGCAATGTTGCTTTGACTAACTTGGATAATTTAAAAGAGAAAACAAATTTGAATACTTCAGGTATATTCAGCAATCAAGACCCTTGTGAAGCTACTAGGAACAGAAATAATTGTATCTCTATGCCTATCCCACTGTTCTTCATACAGTCTGGGTGTCTTAGAGCCTTGCATTTATTTAACAGTGCAAAAGCCAGCTTTTGACCAGTGCTATTCTCATTTTTTCCTTGGCAGGGAGGGAATTGTTTGCTGCCTGGGTTCACACAGGAAGCCAGCGCAAGAGCAGCAGCTATTCTCCTGGGTCTCACGTTGGCACTCTGACAGCTGAACCCAGCTTCCTGTGCTCTGAGCCCGGACAGGACACAGAGACACATTCATTTGGCCAAGGGGGAAGGGAACCCCTGCATTCCTTCCTTATTTTGTTTGTATTTTGGAGGAGCCAGTTGCAGTTTTTGTGCAGGGCAAGGTAATTTAAACTTGATAATCAGTAGCCACGTATTTTTCAGTATTTGTTAAAGTACATAGGGGATGAATTCCAGACAGTATGTATCCACACCAAAAAGCAGTCCAAGGCTTTTACCAATGTATGTAATGAATGTTAATACTTTGTTGTTGGTCAGTATGTATCTTCATTTATTATATCTTATCTTCATATGCATATAGTATATTTTTACAGGTGAAAAAAACAGTATGAATAGCATCCGTGCAATGAAAATAATTTTTCCCTTAGGAAAAGAACTGAGTTTATCTGGACTTGTATATTAGAAGTGACATTTAGATTTTTTTTTTTTTTTAGTTGAAAGGAAGGTCCATTGTTTTGAATGACTTCATGATCAAGCTATTTATAAAACAGAATTTGTTTTCCTGATTTTCTGAAAAAGGTGCCTTCCTGTTTAAGTTCATTTTATGTGTATGTAATATACTGCTGTTGTACCAAAACAGAGTACGGTAGTAATATTTTATCATACTTATTAGTGTCAGTATTTATTTATTTATTTATTTTGCTAGTTCTGTTAAGGTAGCACTATTTTTCAGATGGCGCCTCTGTAAAACTGAGACCATACGTTCTGTGGGGAAAAATACATTTTTCTCATATGCAGGATATGGTTCTATGTTACTTATGTGAATCAAACACATTTTCATAATTATATAGTCAGTGTATTGTGAAAAAAAATCAGGTTAATTTTCTGCGTTTGAAGAAAGATGCAAAACTTTTCTAAGGAAAGTAGTGGAGCTCAGGTTTTCTAAGAACCTGAGAGTTCTGGTTTTACAGCCTATGATATATCTCGTTAGTCATGTGCCTTTGCAACTTCAAACCAAATCAATTGTATATCTGCATGTGTATTTTTGTGTAATATATTGTGCACTCTGCTTTGTAATAGGCTGAACTTAAGTAGTAGTTGTCAGTATGTCTTGGAACAGCAAAAGTGACAACAAAGAGAATTATTTTTTTCCTATATAATTGTGTCAATTCTACAACGAGTTAAAAGAAGTAACTATTTTTCTTTTGGAAGTGTACTGTGTATATCACAGCAGAGGGTGGATCTAAGGGACAAAGCTGATACATGGCCTCATCACTCTTGATTTGGTTGCTCTCTATATAGACTTGTTATAAAGGAGAAGATTTTAAAGGGATGAAGTTGAGTTAAGAAAGATATTCGAAAAATTGTAAAAGAAAGAACAATTGATAATCAGTTCACAATCAATATGTAAATTTTGTTTCCACTTTTGTTGTTTTATTGAATATAGAAAACTCCCTATTAGCGCTATATTTATTGTAGCTGGAAGGGAAATGGGTAGAATAATTGTTGTGAAGAATTGTAAAGGAAAGGAAGAGGTTTTTAGAAATTTTAAATAGTGGAGGGAGAGTAGAAAATATTAAAAAATAGAAAGTAGAAAATATAGAAATTCAGTTTTGAAACCAACTAAGGAACCTGAAGGTGCTAAGTCCGTGGGACCTGATGAGATACACTGAGGGAGGTTCTGAGGGAACTGGCAGATGTAGTTACTAAGCCACTAACCATTACATATGAGAAGTTGTGGCAGTCTGGTGAAGTTCCTACTGACTGGAAAAGGGGAAACAACCTCATTTTTAAAAAGGGAGAAAAGAAAGACTTGGAGATCTACAGGCCAGTCAGTCTCACCTCTGTGCCCAGCAAGATCATGGAGGAGATCCTCCTGGAAACCATGCTAATACACATGGTGATTGGTTACAGCAAACAGGGCTTCACTAAGGGCAAATTATGTCTTACAAATGTGGTGGCCTTCTATGATGGGGTTACAGCATTGGTGGATAAGGGAAGAGCAACTGATGTAATCTACCTGGAGTTGCGCGAAACACTTGATACTGTCTCACATAATATCCTTGTCTCTAAATTGGAGAGATATGGATTGGACAGATGGACTACTTGGTGGTTAAAAATTGGCTGTATGCTCATATTCAAAGAGTTGTGGTCAACAGCTCGATGTCCAGGTGGAGACCAGTGATAAGCAGTGTCCGTCAGGGGTCGGTATTGGGACCAGCACTGTTTAACATCTTTGTCAGTGACATGGGCAGTAGGATTGAGTGCAATCTCAGCAAGTCTGCCAATGACACCAATCTGTGTGGTGTGGTCAACATGTTGGAGGGAAAGGATGCCATCCACAGGGATCTGGACAGGCTTGAGAGGTGAGCCTGTAGGAACCTCATGAGGTTCAACAAGGCCAACTGCAAGGTCCTGCATTTGGGCTGGGGCAATCCCAAGCATAAATACAGACTGAGTGGAGTATGGATTGAGAGCAACCCTGAGAAGGACCTGAGGGTGCTGGTTGATGAGAAGCTCAACATGAGCTGGCAATGTGTGCTTGCAGCCCAGAAAGCCAACTGTATTCTGGGCTGCATCAAAAGAAGCATGACCAGCAGGTCAAGGGAGGTGATTGTCCCTCTCTACTCTGCACTTCTGAGACCCCACCTGGAGTAATGTGTTCAGTTCTGGGGCCTCCAGCACAAGAAGGACAAGGTCCAACTGGAGTTAGTCCAGAGGAGGGCCACAAGAATGATCAAAGGGCTGGAGCACCTCTCCTAAGAAGAGAGGCTGACAGAGTTGGGGTTGTTCAGCCTGGAGAAGAGAAGGCTCCAACGGAGACCTTATATCAGCCTTCCAGTATCTAAAGGGAGCCTACAGGAAGGCTGGGGTGGGACTCTTTGTCAGGGAGTGTAGTGATAGTACAAAAAGTTATGGCTTTAACCTAAAGGAGGGTAGATTTAGATTAGATATTAGGAAGAAATTAGAAAGTATAAGTAATATAATATAGGGGCACCTCTCCTATGAAGAAAAGCTAAGATGGCTTGCATTGTGCAGGCAGGAGAAGAGAAGAAGGTTCTGCGGAGACCACATTGCAGCCTTTCATTACTTAAAGGGGTGTCACGTTAAGGGGTGTAGCCGATTAATTGTTAGGGGTCCGGTCGGATTCAGGGTACTGAACTATCACAATCACAGATTCACCAATAACGCATTAACCGATATGGGTCTGGTCGGATTCAGAGCACTGAACTACCACGGTCACAGATTCACCAGTAACGTATAACCGCCCTTACTCTAGTCACATTCAATGAGAACTAGCACGGCTAGGAACAATGCAGTTAAGTGCAATTTATTACAGCAACAGGTACACAGGTTCTTTGGATTGCTGGCGATAGTTACTGTCTGCAAAAGCAAGCTAGCATGCATGAAATACACAGCTGCGCAGCCTTGAAATTAACGCATTAAAAGGCACAAAGACTCTATAGAGATTTCTAAGTTTCTGCGGAGACACACAGTATAACCAAGTGTTCAAATCTCACCCAAAGGCATCCCAACGGGGGGGAAGAGAGGCTCAGCCTGTCGACTGATCCCAGGAGTCAGGAGGTCCTTGGGATGGTGTATTCCCTCAGGATGGTATCTCTCCTGATGGTGGTATCTTAATGATAGCATCTTCCCCTGACACCCCCTCTCTCTTAGGCCAATTTATATTATTTTCTATCTTTTAGGTGGAGCCTGAGTGACTCTAGTCAAGCATATCTTAGTTACGATTGGTGAAAAGTTTTCCCATCTCTGTTTAAAGGAATAGGCTCTGAGAAATTCAGAGCGCGTGCTCAGTGAGGGGTGGTCGCACCTTGGAGGCGGGTAGCTTTTGGGATGGAGGTGTGTTTTGGTATTATAATGAAATTATAATGAGCAAAAGTACACTAGAGTACAGCATTTGTCAAAACATGACAGGTCTTTGGCTCAGAGTAGCTAAAAGGGTGGCTTATTGATCTCGGTGTGCACAAGAACAATCGAGTCCCCACCTGGTCACAGAGTCTAGCCGTGGTGCCTCCACTCCACTCTACGCTCCGAACTGTTCCTTAGAGCCAGCACACAAGGTTCCCCCAGTGCGATAGCATCTAAGGTTGGAAGCCTAGGGAACGCTCAGGTAATGCAGCTACACCCTACCCTGAAAGCCTCTTCAATACTGTACATTTTCTTTAAAATGTGAATGTTAGTTTTATTTTCCTAGTTAACTTTAGGCAATTGCACCACAAGGGGGATTATAAAAAAGATGGAGAATGACATTTTACATGGACAGATAGTGATAGAACAAAGACAGTTTTAAACTAAAAGAGGGAAGATTTAGATCAGATATTAGGAGGCAATTCTTTACTCAGAAGGTGGTGAGCAGGTTGCCCAAGAGAAGGTGTGGATGCCACCAGTCCTTGGCCAGGTTGGATGGATCAACCTGGTCTAGTGGGAAGTGTCCCTACCCATCACAGAGGAGTTGGAACTAGGTGATGTTTATGGTCCCTTCCAACCCAAACTGTGCTATGATTCTATGGCTTTAGTGTAAGTACACTAAGTGCAGTTTTTCTCCTATTTCTTCACTACCCCATCTTTATAAAAAATGTATTAAGAATGCATATTTTAGATTTTATGAATAAATTTATTTATACATACACATATTCATATCTACCAAATATCTTAACCTGTTTTGATTTAAGAATAACTTCTTGTTAGCTATAATGATTCCCTTCCCCAAGATCTGTAAACTAGGACCCTGGGACTTAATGTCTTATTACAAGCACTCTAGCTCCACAGAGCATGCTTTGCTTTATCTGAAGACTAACTGAAGATATCACCATTTGAATTGCATGTTTTAGATGGAGACTTGGCATCTAAGGAATCATGAAAGTTGAATCTGTCTTCAAGTAATTGTTTGTGACAACGAAGACTCTGGTTTACAGTAAGGTATTGGGAGTCATGCTTGTCAAAATTTGTGAAGTTATTAACTATCCATCAGAGTTATAACCTCAACCATTAAACGCCATCAAGAGTATAATAACTTTTAAACAGAGATTTATTTTTTTTTTCCCTGAAGGAGAAATAATTTCAGTCACTGGCAATTCCACAGAGTGCAAAGTAAGGCAAGGGAAAGCTACAAGTGTGCATAAGTTGGATTAACTGTAGAACTTCTTAGAATTTGCATAGCATTAGACTGATAATTTTGTACCAGAAAAGAGTTTCCAAGAGATTGATTCATTATAGAAAGAATCCATTGCAGTCATTCTAATATCACATAATTTAAAAAAAAAAAAAAGGAATATACTATAAACTAATTTAATCAGTTGTAGGAGAAGAGTTTCCTTGGTAGGAAAGCATATGCAAGGCAAACCTCTCATCTCCTACTTGCTGAGGGACTGAAGTTATTTGGAACAGCCTGCAGAATAGCGTAGTCTTGTGTATCCCAAGGGGCGGAACACTCTTACTGCATCAGTCCTTGCTGACAGGGGTGAACCTGGCTGCATACCCAGAATATGCTCTACTTAGATACAGAAAATAAGGTCTTAGATACAGAAAAGAAGGAATAAAAAGGCTACATGGAAAGAATAACATATTGTTTGAATGGAAATTATGAACTTTTATTAAGTCAGCATGCAAAATATGGCAAAAGTACAATTTCCCATTGTTGACGGCATGCATAACATTTGTCCCTCAATCAGAAGCAATAAATCGAAGTAGGAAACTAGCAAAACATGAACCTTCCAGAGAACCTGCTGTGCATTTTCTCCAGCACATTCATCAGTGTGGGGGATTTTTCACAGCTGCTGCTAGATGATACTGGGCAGTTAAAATGTTGTGTAATTTTTGGATTTACATTGTGAATATGCAGTGAAGTGAATGCAGTCACTTTCACACAATACTATTACATGTCACCCCACATATCATTAGCATTTCATTTGGTCCACTTCAGAAGAAAGCTCTTGCCTGGTGTAACCAAAATAAATGTGGCAAAGTAAATATCACAAAGGATTTTTTTTTTTTGAGAATCCTCTCATGCCCTTGTATCATTTTCAAGTGACTTCTGAAAGATCTGCCAAAAATAAACTTTCTTATGATGATATCCACTTATGTTCAGTTGTAAATATGAAAACAAGAAGTTAGTGTCAACCCACTGAACCATAAAGAATTTTTCAATAAGATGCTATCCAGTTCCTGTGGAAGATCATTATATTCATAAATCACTTGGATAAATAAATGTGAAGAAATTTGAATTTGATTCTAGGTTTCCATTCCTCCTTTGGACATTCAGTTCCTGCTGTAGCAGCTGCAAAGGGTTTGATTGTATATTTGTTTATTTGTTTCATGGAGGCAAAATGGGCTTCAGAACTAATTCAGAGAACCTGAAGATAAATACCACCTTCACCAAGGAAATCATATCAGAAGAAGGTTATCTACCTTTTTCACACAGGTAGTTTATCCTTAAATACAGACAAATTACTTGGATTTTAATAGATCTTCCTTGTGATTCTCTTAACTTTAGTTACATATCCCTTTGGTGTGCATATTTGAAGATTTTATTGCTCTTTCTTTCTTTCTTTCTTTCTTTCCTTTCTTTCTTTCTTTCTCTTTCTTTTTTTTTTGTTTTGGAAGTGGAAATCAGGAAAATCATGAAAAATTCCTAATATTCAAACTGTTTCTGATATATATATATTTTTTCATGCACTTAGGTCCAAATAGGTAGTACATCTACATTTTCAAGTCATTAGAATCAAATGATTTTATTTGTGGATATGAAGTAATATCAGCAACCTGAGCGCTATTAATATTTATTTGTATTTATCAAAATGTACATGTGTTACTATACCATAACAAATGAGGAGGAAAGAGATTCTCAATTTTACACTATTCCTTTCTCTTATAGCAGTGCATTATTTTTTTTGTAAGTACTCCCATTAAGTTGAATAAAATTTGTGTCCTGGATGTTATAGCTGAGAGAAATGTAAGTATAGGACAAAAAAAATCTTTACATCACCCAGCTTCACTAGCCACTGTATTCTTCCATGTCTCTACCAAAAAGTCCTTTCTAAAAGATGAAATCTGTCAGTTTATATAATGCACTATGCAGAGTGACTAGAGTAGACGTCAGATCTTTTGCTTCTCTTCCTAAAACAAATCCTTATTAACATTCTTATGCTGAACATTTGTTGGGAGAAGTTATAGCCAAGCTATATGTAATACATACAACTGCATGTAGGTGTCCCTTACTCCATGTACTGAGTTTCTGTGTAGACCTATCCATGTATCAAATTCATTCAACTAAACCATGAATCAATATTATTATTCATGTATCTTCACAAAACCACTCATAGGCTAGCACAGACCATACGTTAGGATAAATTAAGGGGTGAGTTCCCTTATGAGATGGAATCAAGGTGGATTTCTAGAATTCTAGTAAGACATTATTTTTCTAGTGGCTGAGGCAGAGTTTTTCTCATTGAAAACAGGAGATACAGACAAGTTCTGGTTGGCTAAAATGCTGTCACAATTTTGGAGAGAAGTAGTAAATTATTATTAAAATTTTGTTCAAGAAGAAATCTTATACTTTAGCAGAATTACTGATAGTTAATAAAAGAACCTTCCACTGTATATATGAACATTATTAAAGTTGGGATCAAGTTTTCTCGAACTCTGTTTATAATGACTTTGTCTGTTGAAATCAGGTTAATTATGAGGGAGGCCCCATCTGAGGGAGAAAGCACACCACAGAACAAAAGGGATCGATTTTTTCATTCTACTGTTCGAATTTTATCCTTTCTTCTTTCATCTGTTTTCATCTTATGGTAGCTATTATAAGTGCTAATGAGACATTTGATCTTGCTTAAGGCAGTCATTTTCTGGTTAACACAACAGGGGTATCGAGCATCTATTTTGGTGTTATAGGAAGGCAATGGCCTGAGGTCACATATTCTTGTCTCATACCTACCCACTTGTGGCAATTCTTTTCTGTTACCTGAAATGCTTATTACACTATTTTATTTTTCTGTCTGCACCTCTTATATGAACTCCTTGTCACTAATTTATGTCAGGAAAAGATATAACTCTTACAGGTGTTTCCAATTTAGAAGTCAGAACTATTTTAAACACTTTTTTTTTTCTTTTGGGAGCTAATTCTAGTCAAGTTGAGTATTACAGATGTGTTGTTTAGTTCAAGAAACAAGTGGTGACTGATGAGCAGAAGTATAGATTGAACTTGGGACCCAAGAAGTAGAGTTTAATAATTTGGGGTATCAGTCTACAGAGAACAGTACCATTTGAAAACATGATTTCTTTCATGTTGGCTTAATTTTTCAGAAACTATAACCAAACCTGGCAGTTCTGAGCTATTCATTTCATCAGTCTTATTTATCAGTGGAAAGTCAGAGAATGCTTTTTGGCCTGTATTCCTCAAGCGTTGACAATTATGCATATAGACAGCACTGCTAGTATTATGTAATTTAGCCAGTGGAACTGGGAAAAGTTTTGATTTAAAGGAATTACCCATGGATAGACCCAATGTATGTGTAACAGGCAGACCCAAAAGCAGATCCATTAGCAAGAACTTTGCTTTTGAGGAAATAACTCCATTGCTCTTTGGTTATGGCATGACCAGTTTTTCATTGAAAACTTTTATGTTGAGCTCTTCATTTTTAAATTAAAGTTGGTGCCAATTAGCCATTTACAGTACTTGTGAGATTTCTCCTAGAAGTGAACACAGGAGAACAGAGAGCCTAATTAGTGGAAATACTTTCCTATAATTCAGTTGTTCTAAATCATAACAATAAATGAGAAACACTCGTGTTCTGAGACTTACAGCAAATGCTGCTAAATATGTGCCTGCATATGAATATGCATAAAATTTGACAGTCAATGAAATGTGTTCCCCATTTTTTTTCACAAAGCAGAAGGGTACATGACCATCAGATGCATTCACTATGCAAAATCAAATTAGTGAGTTTTCTGCCTTTTCTCCCACCTAATATTGGGGTGGAACTTTGGGCTTAATTTAACAGTTTTTACTAGAACATTTAAAAGCATGCAAATGTAGGAAAGAAAAAGTTGGATTTGTTTTGTGTGTAGAATAAACGAGAATAAGCCAAAAGAGAAAAGAAAAAACATCTCAAACAAAACCCTCAAAAGCTGGTAAAATGTGAGGAGTTTCTGGTTTTTGGGTTTTATCCCCCCCCTAAAAATATTTTAAATACTGATAGTTTTTAAAATTTATTTAAATACTTATTTATTTATTGTTATTTAAATACTGTTAGTTGCTTGAGGAGTACTTGAAGTTTTAAAACCTCAAATAAATTTTAGATTGTAGAGATGAATTTCAATGAAAATTTATTTTGAAAAATTTTCACAAAATTTTTTTTGTCTTCAAATGTCTGTAAAGTTTATGAATATTTTATTAAACATTTCTGCAAATGGACTTATTTCTTAGACTATTCCTGAAACCTAAAGAGAATGGAAATAAAATCAATGCATGTTAAAAAAAAAAAAAAAAGTACAGAAATCCTTTTGTTCTGATTATCAAGCAGGAGCATATGGAATTGAGGATTATAATCTATAGTCACTCAGTGTATCCTTTATTCTTATTATTCTTAACTTTACAATTATCACAAAATTACACAAATCAGTAAATACGCTTACATATATTATGCTAACTATGGTAGAAGATAGTTCTACAAACATTTATTTATTTAGGTAATAATTAGATGAATTGATTTTACTCATAGTATAACTCTAAAACACAGATATTGCAGATTAGCAGAAAAAAAGTTTTTAAAGTGTTTACTTAGAACAGTGTTAGGAAGGAGAGGACGTGTTTTTCAAAATGGACAATTTTCTGACACATGCTGTCATATTTAGAGTATTGGTTCTTGACATAGCACTTTTTTCCTCCTTCAGAATATGACTTGACGTATCAGTAGTCCTCAAATTCACAGGCACATGTCAGCTTCACCAGCTGCTCATTAATTTATGTATTTTAAAGAAGTCAGAGAAACATGAAAAGCTTTTTTCTTATTAAGTGAGTCAAGTGTGCACGTGAACGTAATGTGGAAACATAATGGGTTAACAAGGAAAACTCCCACACTTTATTCCTTCCTGTTAGATGAGCTCCTCCACCAGAGTTTGATCCTAGTAATGTGCACATTTCTAGCACAGTGTTTCTTATTTTAAAACAGTTGTGATTCATTGTACGGAGGTGGGGGAAACTGAGAAGTTTGTGCGCATTAGTTATTTTAAAAGAGGGAAAAAAAGACTTTTCCTCTGCCTTCACTTTTCTGGTAGAACTTTAGCAGACACAATATTTAAGCGTGATGGTTAATTTTATATCAAATTTGATCTGGCCACCAGTTACTTTCTACTTCTGCAGGCTGCTTACTCTGTCACTTAGTATTAGATGTATTACCCACAGAGTAGTAATTACATTTGACACATAATTATTATGGTTTTGATGACAAGAAGGCCTTTTCTTTTCCTGCTTTCATAACATATATTCCTGATAGTGCTGGCTTGCTGAATACAGTTAGTTTAAAAGCACTTGGATTTAAATTGAACCCTGGGACAAAGAACAAAATGAAAAGGAAAAGAAAGGGTGAGCACATTTGAAAATTCCACAGATGATCTCACACAAGTAGATTTTGCACAGGAAAGAAAGCCTTTAAGTGATGTTAATGCAAAAAGGGAAAGAGCTGCCTCAGTGCAGCCATGCCAGATCCCCAACAGGAAAGGAGTGCTTTTAAAGTTAATAAACTGAAGGAGGTTTGGAAAAAACGGAGGCTCCTGGCAAGGCCACATAAACTACACAAATGAGTTTCTAATCTTGCCACATGGGCATTTTTCCAGCTCTGCACTCTGAGTCACCCCCAGCTGCAGGCCTGGATGAGCAGTTTAACAATCCTTTGCTTTTTTTTTTTTTTTTTTTTTTATGATCAGCATCAGAGTATCATGTTTCTGGAGCCTGGGGGCTGTGAGGTATTCAAGCAGGGTGAGTGCTTGGAATTCCTCCAACCATACCTGCAGCTGCCTCCCAGTGAAGGTTAGAAACCTAAAGCTGTACCGTTTGGGCTATTACCTTCTTGCTACCTCATCCCCTCTTGATTTCTTATAGCATGCATGGGGCAAAGTACAGTTGGGAGGGTGGTAAATACTCCTCTGTCTTTTTAAAAAGAAAAGCTACAAGAGATAGATGGAGCAATGTTAATGCTGGAAATCCTTCGCCAGGAGTGGAGCAGTTTTGAAGGAAACCTGAGGGGAATAAAATGACCTGGCTTCCTTCTCTGATCTAAGGCCTGAACATCAGCGTCAAGGAAGCTGTACTTGATGTACAGGGGAGCCTTCCCTTTGATGTGAGCTTTTCAATCAGTGCTGAAACAATGATAATCAAATTAACATACTATAAAGCAGCTCTAATTTTAGCCTGGTTTGTTATTGTAAGCGTTGGTAGGGAAGGGTAAAGGAGGAGGTGGAGGCTGCTATGAATGACTAATGCTGTATTTCAGCCTCTTAAACCATATTTAGTAATGCGGGATATAAAAATAAGCTTTCAGTACAATTTTTCCTATTTGACTTCTGTTTCCTTTCTTCTGTTCCCTCTCCTAAAGATGGATTTAACTAATTACTCTTTTAGCTAGATGTTGATAGACAGGTATTTATTATTGGTGCTGTAAGCCCTAAATTTTTTTTCCACAGTGAGTCCACAGACATATACATTAAACTCCGATTCTCTGGGGCTGTCAGAGTTACAGACCAGCCTGAGGCATAGCAGTATGATAAAGTTTTCAGGCCCTGTTTAGTTAAGGCTGAAAATCTGGGACCCAGCCAATCTATACCACTCAGGGCTCTTTTCACAGTCCAAAATGATTTGGCTTAAACATTTCCAACTGTGATGAGGTCCCATTTCAGTGATTATACAGTCATTCACTTTTCCACATCAACATCAAAGTCATTAACAACTGAGTATTATTGCATTGGCTGAAATTCAGTTAAGGACTAGAGGGATGTTGCTCTTTATTAAGATAAATCATTGCCTTGGTTATGTCACCCATGAAATAATCAATTTACTGTGTTGGTTAATTTCCTCCCTCTTTGATCTGTGAATTAAATTCAACAGATCATTGTTTCACACAACTGCCGTGCAAAGGATGCTTTAAAAGAAATGTGCCACATTTTCTGATGGTAAAAGTCTGGTAAGTATGTAAAACAAGATGACTGCAAGTGACCTGAGAACTTTTTTTTTTTCTTTTTTTTTTTAAACATTCTTCATTTCAACAGTTTCTTTTGAAAGCTTCAGGGGAAAATGAACCATCAGCACCTATTTGGGTGATCCTCCCTCAAAATTCCTGAGGAATTAACAAGAGGAAAGAGAAAAGCTAGCAGAATTAAGTCTGAAGCCTTCATAGGAGTGAAGTTTGTGCCAGAGCCAATGAAAATGTTTTCATCTAGGTGTATGGAAATGTAATGATAGCTTTTATGAGATTTACTTACTTGGACACTTAGAGCAAAGAATTTTTTAGAAAAATTCTACTCTCACGACAGGCCAAATATTCTTATCAAAATGAATCTGAATAATATAATGCATTGGTATTAGTTTCTATTCCAATCCTCTTTTGCATTGCACTATGCATTCTAAAATTAAGAAAAAAGTAAATTAAGTAAATCTACATCAGATATTGGACCTATTATGCTTATCAATGAGAAATTGATTACAAGAAACTAAAAAACAAATTTGACTTGATTTTGCAGAATTTCACAGCACTTTATTTTTCTTATTTTCCAAAGCTTAAAATCTTTTATTTTCCCCATAGATTGTGTCATAATTCATAATAATTAGAATCAACATGAAGACTTCCTCAGTACTTTTCTACTCTAATTTTATCTCAGATCCACACCTCTTCTCAAACTTGAGCTGTTCTCCTGTCTCTATTCTTCAAACTCAAGTCCATGGTTCAGCATGACCTTTGAAAAATAGAAGCAGCAGTGTGGGATGTGGTTTGAGAATTAAAACTCAGCTTATGCTGAAACATCTGCCTGATTATTCCCCTACCTATAGTGTGGATGGGATGGGATGACTAAGGCCATACCTGTTTGGTCAAGTCCATTAGCAATTTGAAGGCAGACAGTGAACAAGTTAGAGAGAACCTTGCCCAGTCCCACATGCCTGCGCTACTAAGGTTACTGAAAATGGTAAGTATATAGTTCAATAAGACTTTGAGTTAATCATTATGCAGTGTTAGATTTCTAACTGTGGAAGCAAGATACAGATCTTGTGAGCTTTTATGGCTTTAAGACTCTAGAACATATATTAACAAATACAAATGCTGGTGTTTTTGAAAGAAAAAGCATACTAAAATATTATTACTAAAATAATTGAGCTAAAATTCCTGACTGAACTAAAAATAAATGAGTATCTTCACTATCTCCAATTCCCCTTGTATGAGAAAAACATTTTCAGTCATCCTTAGATGAAAGATATGGATTGTAGTACTGGATCACTAGACTCCAGATTTACTTTAAGAATGACACTACGAATTCACTTCAAAATTCATGAAAGTTAATTGCAGATTGATATCTATAACAACTACTTATAGCGTTTCTCCTTGGATTTAACATTTTAAAATGCTCTCTCCACCCTTTACAAAAGGATATGATTTCATGAAAGAAAACCAATTTGCATTAACAAATGACTCTAGTGTATTTGAAATTCTTTGTGAAACAAAATATTACATATCTGAGAATGGAGGAGAACTAACACTGAAGAAAGTTCATAGTGAAAACTATGTATAGGAGAACAAGTCATTGTAAATCAGCCAAGATATTCAGAAGGAAGCTTAGTATTGAACAGCTGATTGTAACTGCAGTAAACCTGATTAATGCACATGACAATTTAACCCTATATTTCTAATAAATCTTCTCACTTGGCAATCAACCAATTATTTTGTAATGAATTCCATTTTTTAGTTTCTCCTTGTCAATTGTTTAATATTCATGGTCTTTAGACCAATTAGTTCACCTTTCTAACTGAAGCATTTGAAGGGCAGATAGTAAAACATTGCTATTCTTCATGCATGATTACCTATTTTGTCAACATGAATGCATAGCAACTGCAAGTTTCTTCAAGCTGTTGTGGGATATTTATTTCTTAGAATTTCCATGAGGTCATACACTCAGAGTTCTTAGATGACAGAAACTCCTGGTGGAGTTCTGAACACACATTTAGCTTTTGTAATTCTGCTTCAGGCAGTAGCAGGCAAGTTAAACAATCACTGATTGACTTTTATTAACTCTGATTTGCAAGGCTGATAGGCTCAGGAATGCAACTGATAGATCTTTGAAACCTAGCCAAGACAAGGATCCTATAGAAATTCCAGAAATAGGATATAATACTGTTCTTGCAAACTCATTTTTCTAATTTAAATACTATTCTTCATTTTATAAGGTGTTCTTCTACTCTAGATATTTGACATGAAATGCTCATTAATTAGTTTGTGATTATTAAAAGAAAAGAAAAGAAAAGAAAATTAATTACCTATTAAACACTTCATCCCTTGCCATCTTATATGACAGTAATTATTTCCATGAAGGTAGCTGAAGAATCTAAATTGAAATGTTAACTGATGTAAAATTAATGTAATGGTTTCTTTGGTATAAACTGGGGCTTTACTAGAGGAAGATGCTGCAGAGTAAGACTCATGATCTGTCCTTGGATTATCCCCTTACTCCAGGGGAAACTGGAGCCAGGCTATACTGGCAAGCATTGATTTCACTATTGAGCAACTCCACTCAGCCCAGTGAAGGAGAGAGAGTCAGGGGCCAAAATTTCACTAGGCTACCCACCCGGACACAGTAAATCACAGTCCTGCAAAAAACATTCTCCATGCCATGCTGTTTTTCACATCTATTCCTCTATTCCTCATATCCCATGATCTCCCTTGATGGGTCAGATCTATACAAGTTAGTTTCTGACTGTGTAAGGTTCTGATTTTGATGTTTGTGGAATCTCAAGTCCTCCTTTTATTTTTTATTTTTATTTTTTTTCCCAAAGTTTTCGTTTGGATGTAATTATTTTACAGGATTTAGTGAATCACTAGAGCTTTAAATAAAACCAATTTCTACAATGAACATATAGTTACCATTACATATTCTAGGGAAAAATTGTAATTAGTGATTTGAGTTGCATGTCTGTGTTTTATTTTTCATTCCTATGTCAAAATGCATCTGTCATAGTGTTTGGTCCTGCAAGCTTTCTGTGTATGTATTCCCAGACTTCAGCAGCACTTCTTTAATTTTGAAGGGATTATAGAGACAGCATCAGAATGTCTAAGTGCATTTATACATTTGAAACCACATACATTAGTTGGATCAATGTCAGTGAAATGCTTAACATTCTTCTTCAAAACAGAATCTTGAAATCTGTTAGCCTCCCTCTCATTTTTCCATTATCTCTCTTCTTGCTGACTGCCAAACAGGAATAATTTTTCCAAAGACTCAAATACCAAATCTATTACTCTATTCTATATTAGTTCTTATACCTTCCCTTGAGTGCTTACACAGTGGATGAGCAGTGAAAGGAGCACTGTAGTTGCAATAGCATATAAAAGATAGAATCTGTCAGCAATTGAGATGTTACTGTAAATTGACTTTTCATTAAAATTTTGCTTTTGCTTGTCCATTCATGTGCTACACTGCTAGTTTATAAGAAACCAACAGTCACTGGAAGTTCATTAATATCAAGTAAACAGCCAAATGATACTATTACCCAAATTTCAAATGCGAGTTCTGACCATCACCTGTGCTGGAAGATGAGTGGCAATGAAACTAGATAAAGACATTTCCTCTTACTCATGCAAAATGGTATTGCTACCTCTAAGAAGATTACTGTATACGATGAAGAAAATATTTGGCATGGTGCTTTCTGATTCAATAGAGCAGACAGTGCCTCTCTCTCCCAGACAGTGAGGTTCTGTGGGCAGTTAAGGACCACTGGCAGCACAGATTTTTAGAAAAACAACCAAAAAAAGTACATCTTCAGCTTTCTTAGGTAAATATTTTCTGCTGTCCTTTCATTTCCTGTTTGGATTTGCTTCTGCTGAAAAAAAAAAAAAAGATTACAGAAAAAATTGAGTTATCTCAACAGCTTGTCAGAAAAGAAACATATTCCTGAAGTGACCTACCTGCCTCATATTAAAGCTTTATTTTTTTTCTCAACAAATTGCTGTTAATAAACATTTGTTCAACTATATATCAAGTGTTTTCAGATTAATGATTGTGTGATTTTTGTTACTGAAATAAAATATAACTGTGATCATGTTCCTTAAAACTAGTCTCCTTTCTCTATTTGTTCTATGCAGATATGTTCATTTCCTTGTAATACTCATGAGCACATAAATATGGAAAACTTTAAAAGAAATACTTTTCACTGCACAGATCCGTTGATCATTCCGTGATCTGAGACCAATAGGTTTTTTTTTGCACCTGGAATCTGATCTAAGGACAGAGATTTTTGAGAAGTGAGATGGAGATACTGTTTCCTCATATTCGGCATAAGAGTAGACAGTCTTCTCTGAACCAGAAGAACAGACTCAAGTTGCATATTTCTCCTTGCCACTTTCACTTAATTAAACTTCTGAATATTGCTGGGCATTGGAGCACTTCTGTTTAAGATGCAAAGAGGAATATCTGAAAAAAAAGAGGGGCTGAGACAAATAAAGCATTTTCATTAATTGTTAAGGTGATGTGAGAGATGAGGTGGTTCAGGCTCAAATTCCACCTTTAAATGATTCAGAAGAGAAACTGAAATCAAGATTTATACCTTTTGTACATGTGAGATAGTCAGTACTCTGAGATGGCTGTCCTGTCACTGGGAATCTATTACATATTTAAATGAGTTGGAAGACTTATAAGTTGGTTATTATTATTGCCGGGTGATTATGGTGCTCATCTTAGTTCTAGTCTTACTGAGTTCTCTGCACTAGTGAATATTAAATATTATACATTAATTATCTAAGGAAAAAATATTGCTGCTTTAAAACATACACCATTATATTCATTAGGCTATCCCCGAGAGTGGGCGTTTCAAGAAAGGGGAGCTGACTCTTGATTTCCCATACCATTTATGAATTCACCGATATGAAAGCCTTCCAATTTTTACGTAGGTTTGTTAAATCATCTGTTTTAAAATCAAAATATAAAAGCAGATCAAACTCACAGATACTTGTTTGGTGGCATTTTTTTTTATTTTACTTACCAAACCAGCATCTAGTGGCAAACAATTTGAGATTTGACTGAGCCAGAAAATACTCTGCTAGGGGTGCAGCAGAGATCTTTGATATCACTCAAATTATCTCTGGGAAGGATAGGTACAATCTATTACATTAATTTTTGTTTTATTTCATCCAGCAGTGTTTTTAAAAAGATGTGCTATACAAAGATATTATTGCATGCAGTGAAAATATATGTGTATCAAGTTATTTGGGAATAATATATCATATATAGTAATTACTACTGAAGGATCTAATCAACTTTAATAGACATCTTTTAATTCTGCTGTCCTTTTGTGTTGATACATGCTACAACTTCTGGCAATATTCTTCAATACTGTCACTAAAAGCAGATCAATTACAGCATATCCTTTTAACAAGTTTGAAACAAAATATGCTAAGGATATTAAAAATGTGCCAAGTATGTTACGCCCACTGCCAGTTTCAGTACTAGTAAATTATCCTGTTTTGCAAGTCGTTGCCTGTTGCTGTTCACAGATTATGTGAATATACCTCCAGCTTTCATTCATTACCTTCTATTTTTGAGGAAGAATTTGGAGAAAAATTATATTTTTAAACGTTCATAAGTGATTAGACCCAGTAATGAAAGTAACTAAAAACAAATTTGGCGTGTTTTTCCACCTACAGATTTTCCTTTCTTTACTGTAGGATAAAATAAGTCTGACATTTCAGCTTCTAGCTGCAATATAGTTTTTTTTTTTTTTCTTATTAACACAGTTTGTTTGTTGCAAGAAGTTTCTTTAACATAGTGCTAATTAGGAAATATATTCTGAAATGTATCAATTGTGATTTAAGTGGAGGTCACATGGGTGAGGTTAAAAACTGGTGAAGCAAACCAGCTTAGAAGAGATAAGAGCCGTTTTAAACATGCTGCATTCTAGACTGAAGGCATATGGTTAATGCTTTTTGCCCACTAGTCAAGTACTCAAATACAATATGAGAAGCAGTTTTCACAGGACTTCAAATCTTCAATACACTTGCAAAGTGTATATCATGTTAGCTCGTTCTCTTCTAGGGGGTAAGGCAGACAAGGAGGCTGCGGAGAATTAATAGATCGACAATGCATCTGGAGAATCTTGGGTTTTGTTGGGTTTCATTGGAAACTCTGACATTAGCTGGTGAGAATTAACCAGTCTTCGTCTTCTTCATAGCATTCACCTGAATCTTCTGCATCCATTTTTCCCCTGCTTTCCCACATATTCACATGATATTCCCTGTAACAGTGCAAAACTGTCAATTAAATAGTACTTAGATAATGTCTTCGCACATTGTTGCTGATAGTATACTTTGCCATTTATGCTTTCCTTTAGTGAAAATACTGTTGGCTCTGATAAGTTTAAGTTTTCATGTTTAAGTTTGCAGCTTAGTTTTAAGGGGCAGTTATTGGAGGGAAATTTGCCAAAAATGTTGGAGACAGCATTGTTAGCTCACAGCCTGAATGATGGGAACCAAAGCTTTATGTGCATTCCAGGACACTGAATCCCAGTTAGCCAAATGGGAAGGACTGTACTGAGACTGTGACAAACAGCCTATCTGGGTTGCTGAGTTGTTTGAGCATTAACCTGTGTAATTTAAGAACTTCTGGACTGAGAGGCTGTTTATAGGCAGAAAATCTGAAGTGGCTGCGAGTCATCACTAATAGAAGTGTGTGTAATTCACTTGTTACGGGTTTACTAGTTATAAACAGATTTAACTGGCAGATAGAAGTCTTCTGTAAAGTTTATTGAGAATAATCTTTATCAGAGCTCTATTTTATTTTCTATAGCCAGTTTTTGGACATACATCACCAGCAGGGAACTACCCTTGGTGTATGGGAATTTCTTTGTTCAAGTAAAATGTGATGAGTGGTATATCAGCTTTAATAAGTAAAGAAGTTACTGTGGATACTACTTATCTACTACATTTGTGAATTAAAGATAAGCTATGATATACACCAGAAAAAAAGAAAAAAGAAAAAAACAACACGCAAACATCCTCTTATTCCATCTTCAGTTTCTCTTTGGAAGGGATTTAAGGACTCTGGCCATCTGGATGTCTGGCAACTCAGTCAGAGCTGTGGCTACTGTGTGTGTGCAGATTAACTGTGTAGCACATGCACAGTAAGTCCAATGTGTCCAGTACACATCAGACCTGCTGCACATGTGCTGCACAGATGGTCTGTGCATACACAGTAAATCAGATATGTTAAGCCTACTGCGCATATGCAAACCATCTGTGCAATGCATGTATATATATACTTCTGCATGGGAAATCCCTAGTCAGACCATGAAAGGTTGTGGCAGAGAGGAACTCCAGTGGTTGAGAGACCATGAGAGACTCTGACAGTGGCATAAATTAAAGCCGCTCCTTGCCTGGTTTTGGTCTTTCCTGGACCAAAGCTGCAACAAATCAGTTCCTCAGAGTCAGAAAGTGTGGATAGCTGCTTAGCAGTTTCCCTCTCTGTAGCAATTGGCTGAAGGAGACAATCTGCATCAAAACCATTAGTTTTATAGGCAGTGATTAGCAGCTCCCTATTATCTCCCTAAACTAGCTAGAGCTGCAATTAGTTCATCAGGTAGCTCAAATGAATGAACAAGGTATGGTATTTAATTTTGCTGATAAAATGGTGGTGTTTATTCTGCAGGGATATGTTTAGCCAATTGTCTTTCTTTTATATACCACTAATCCATTTTCTTTTGTTCTAAGTTTCAATGTTTTTACCTAAGCTGTTTGAGCCTGATAGGGATTTGTACTTGTTAGGACATAGATACAGCTATATATTTGTATAAAAATATCATTTGTTCAGTGTAATTGCAAATTTATTATAAATTGTATTGTTAATAGACTTATTTATTTATTTATTTATTTTAAATTGACATCCTTAAATCCCAGTCCTGGTAGTGGCTAGTGTGATCTTTAAGGTAGTCTGTGTCTAGTGAACTCTATGGGTCTGATCTTGAAGGGCCATTTGTTTATGTCACAAGGTAACACTATTCATGGATTCAAAAATACTGAGAAATTGTAGGCCTGAATTACAAAGATCTTCATGAAGAAAATCCTTTCCTATTACAACAGGAGAAATGCACATGAAGAGTTATGACCAATTCATAACTGATAAGCATTTTTGAAGAGGCAAAGAGAATAGCTGTGATGACTGGTGGGTGTGGGGGTAAGAAAGAAAGGTCTGTGTTGGCAAATAGACGAAAGCAAACATGGAGGAGGAAAGAAGGGACAGTTCCAAACTTCAAGGACTTAAGAGCAGATTTCTGAAAAATGAATTCCTATATGAAATTCTAAATTCTATCTAAATCTTTCTAAGATACGTATAATCTATATAATCTGATCTATATATTTAGCAATTTACATTAAATTAGGAAAGCAATATGTTATTATTTATGTCTCTAATGATATAGCGCTAATATGCTGCAATTCTTTGCTAAGTGAAATTATGGGTATAATGGTTTTGTTTTTTCTCTGAATATGAAAGCAAAATTTCACTTCTCACAATATTTGGAAAATTGCCTTGGAACTAGGTTTGATCCATCCCATAACACTTCAGTGTAAGTGTCCAGGACTTGCAAGGCTATATCAGCACATGCAAATGAAAGTCACAGTAATGCACAATCTAATTCTAGCAAAGTCTTTGCTAAGAGAACACTGAGCTTATAAAGTCAAGGTGCTTATCTCCTCTTGCCAGTTTTTGTCTTTAACCACTATTCTCTTTCCTTCCTACCCCCTACCTCTCCATGCTTTATGTTACATTTCTGCCTTTATTCCTGGCTTCTCACTGGAAACTGCCACTATCTATATGCAGTGAATTTATCCCTGCTTTTATTCTGGGAAGAGCTGTAACTTTATTGACCAAAAACTTTCAGACAAAATCAGCCTCACTTGAATACTATCAATGGGCCAGTTTTTACAAGTATTTTAATATAGTAATGACACTGTGTAGTAAATCATATGGAGTCAATGTTTGAAGTGCTCAGTTTCAATATGCTGTGAATAACCCACTGAACCAAAGGGAAATACTAAAATGAATTAAATAGGCAGGATTTTTCTGTAAAATAAATTAGAAACACATACTTCAGTGTTAGGATGATTTTGAAAGAGAATACTGGAAACGTCATAAAGGACAACAAACAATACACTATGACATATCAAGTGATCAATCATTTCTAGTTAGAGTTCAGTCAGCCTTAGAAAGGAACAGGATAGATGGAACAGTAGAAGAAAAATAATGGGAAAAAAAAAAAAAGAAAGGAATGAATGAAGGCTTAAGGAAAGGGGGATAGGGGGGGATAGGGGTGGAGGTAGGAAAATTGTAGAAGATTATTTGAGGCCATCTCCTTGACCCTAGCCTACCCCCACTGCTGCAGCCACTGGTCAGGGTGAAGTAAAGCTGACAATAGCTATTCATCATACTGTTGAGTTGAATGTAAAATGAAAACCACAACTACCTCACATGATGCAAGTAGGTACAGGAAGGGATAAAATAATGGAAGATGTTATCCCAAAGCAAAGTAGGAATTCTCATTAAATTCAGCTCTTCCTAGAAGCAAACAAGGTTTCCTCCCCTTAAGCTACAAACACATTCATGTAATACATCTTCATACCTAGTTAGGTGTGTTGAAATTCTGGAGGAGTTCCTTGACCCACTCCTACAATTTCTCATTGCCATTAAGCCAAATAATGTTCCCGTGGATGATTTGCTTTCACAGCTGAACGGATTATGTACCATGAGTAAAAGAATTTAACATTTGCTTTGAGGGAGAATTCTTGGGTTTCCCTTCTCTATTTGCTTCAAAAGCTGGTAATAATTTTGATTTCTGTCTGAATTAAGAAGTCACAAAAGATATTATCCTTAGAAAACTCATTATTCTTTCCTGCAAGGACTTGTTTCTTAGAAGACAAAAGTACAGCAGACATCAGTTTATAGTCAGGGAACTTGTGTAGCAGGGCTGATATGTGAAAGTAAATATTCTCCCCTGAAGCATAGAAGATCATGTCTTTAAGTGCAGAAAAAGAGTTCTTATTTTAAATAAATAAATAAAAATCCATGTTCTTTCTCCTTACCATCCTTGAAGGAGGGAAATTCACCATCAGGTGTCACAGTACTCTAAAGTAAATATCTCATAACAGTCTATTAATCTTGACTAACAAAACACACATTTTTCAAATTGCTTAAGGCTGTTCTGCAGTTCTGGGCCAGTCTAGGAAGAAGTTCCATTCTTACAAAAGGGAACACAGTTTGCTTCAATTGTGTGCACACGTATGCGTACATACTTTGAATAACCCCTTCATTCTACAAAGAATACGACTGTCCAAAAATATCTTTGTTTCCTGCTCTCAGTAGCAAAATACATTAATTAAAACTAACTGGTTAAAGTGTATTTACTATTTTTAGACCTGCTTAATAGATTATCCATAGAACTATTGCTTCACTGTTTAAACTGCACCTGTCTTGTATCCAAGTAAAAATACTGTAATACCTTCTCTTTCTTCCCTTAGCCCTAAAAATAACAATTGTCACAACTGAAGTGTACAGCAGTACTTCAGTTAAATTTCAGAAATCATTTCACAGCTCCAGTTCCTTGTTATAACTGGACAGGGAAAAAGCTAAAGCATATCTAAAATAGAGGTGTTGGCCCTTTCACTGACAAGTGTCATGGCACTTCAGCATGTCCAACCTCCTTTTCCAAAGATAAGATCTCCTTCAAAGCTTTCAGAAGATTGTTTACTCTTAATAGAAGCTATCTATTTAAAGAATTGTTGCATAGAAATGTATTATAAATCATTTTTTAATCAATTTCATCAGTATAAGTAAAAATTCTGTCTGCAGCTACTGATCTTCATAAGATCTGCTGCTAATTGTTTCACTGATTCATCATTAAAAACATAGTTTATTCTGTGGAACAGATCCAAACCATTAACACACTGGCCTTTCATGATGCATTTTAAAGGCACTATAAAAACAATTTTCATATATTTTCAGCTTGTACAACTCATGTTTTATTCAATTGTTATGGCTGATTATTATGTATATAATTTATATATAATTGATTTTCCATTCTTTTCCTTTTTTTTTGGGGGGGGGAGTGGAGAAGGGGTGCCTAATTTAGGACTCTGTCTTTGTAGAATAATTTAAATGGTGAGAAAGCCATTATTTTGTCTATAGGAACATATAGACAAATGTTCTGTGCGGAAAGATGGATTTACAGCTTAATATTGGATGAGTAGTTCCATTTGGAAAACTGCAGTCTTTGACAGAGAATTTCTGTTTACATTTGCTATCCATATACATTACTATCATTCAAAACAATCTATGTCCAAAATCAGGGTATGATTATTCACCTCCTTTACATGTGTGAAATATGTGTGGCTTAAAGAAATACATACAAGATTGAAATTTACCAGTATATAATTGATGCTGTACCACAACAATCAAAATATTAACAACATCTCTTTCATCTGTGAATTATATCATCTTTCACTTGCATTTTTCAGTTTGTCATCAGTTGAATGTCTGCCTTTAACTACAGAAAAGAGGACATATGGTTAATATCATAGTATTCAGAGATGGAAAAGACCAGCTACAGCATCAATTCTCTATTAAGTCATACAAGTAAGAACACAACTGGCTTTGAGTAGAAAAAATGTAAACAGTCAATATATTGGTAGAGCTGTGGAAGTCACATAGTTAGGTTCTGGTGAGTGACGCTAATTTCATTTGAAACACCTGGAATATTACTATGTAACTGTTTGAGGTTCTGATATTTAGACACTCTTTCCATTTTAATTTTCCATATATTATGATTATATTATTATTTTTTATACATTGTAATATAAAATGTAAATAATATATGAATATATATAGCAAATAACAATTGAAATCTTCATATTCCTTATTAGAAAAAAAATAAAAAATTTCAACTTGATAGATTTAGCATTACCTTAAATGCTCAAAAATCAAAGATAATTAACTTTGTATAAATTCTGACACCTTTTTAAAGGTAAGAAGTAGGGAAAAAGTATTTCCTAGACTCTCCTCATCATTAGCTTAAGGTTTCAGTCAAGAGGATTGAAATTATTTATAATTTTTTTCTATCTTGTGCCTATGTATGTTACTGCCTCTGCAAGGCATTTCACAATGCATAGAAAACTTATAGCTTTTTAAAAATTATTATTATTATTATTATTTATTTATTTATCTTATTTTAAGACAATATTATATGCCTGTTTCTTTGTTTTGTTTTTGTTTTATTGTCCTCCATCAAAACCTTATGTTTGTGATGATAAAAGTAATTTAATAGTTTAGACACTGCATTTTTTTCATATAAGTTATTTCCTTTCCAACATGGTAAACTGCAAAATCTCCCTGATACGTATTCTATATAAAAGTACATATCTAGGTTATAGAAAACTCTCTTCCTTCTTCTTCTGAATTTTATTAGGAAGTGTTTTAAAACGTCGTTTTAAAATCTATTTGTCTGCTCAGTTTTCCTGAAACTTCAGCTAGTCTCAATTAAAAAACTAAGAATCTGAAGAAGATGCTGAGGCTGTGTAAGTCAAAGTTTCAGATATTCCCTAGACTTTTACAAAAATGAAATGAAGATGCAGTATTATTTCCAACATCATGATGAGAGATGAACAAAAGCTTCAAGTAGTCTCCCACAAATAAAAAAATAAATTAGCTTTGGTCAATTTGATTTCTTTGTTTTATATCTCCGTCAGTATTCAACTGGCAAACGCAAATTGCGGGAATTCTAACAAAAAAGCAAAATTTTAAACATTCCTGTTTAGAAAAAGTAACTTTTAAATACAGAAGTATGATTTTGATTCATAATTAGGACACGACCTTTTCAGGAATATAAACAATATCATGGGACTTATGACATCAGCTACACATACGCATGATGTGTTAAATAGAACTCCCTTTGATAACTTTTTGAAATAAAAGAATTTTGTAAAAAGGACATCATAGAGTAATAAGTACAGTTGAAGAAATCATTACCTATTCTTCTTCATACAGTAAAGATGTATTATTGAAGTTGAAGATCCATTTGATACTATAAAAGACACAGAAAAGACTGTTTCAAAGATGAGGATTTTATCTTTGCTGATACTAGAAAACACAAAATCTGGTGTTTTTCTAATGTTTTTATAAAATCTGATCTATTAAAGAAACAAATTTTGAGAATTCTCTTGATTCTATTTAATTTCTTTTGTTTAATATTAATATAACTTTTTCTGCATATGTTGCTTTCTTTTTTATACTTCCTCCCATTTTACATATTTTAAAAATTTCCAAAAAGCCTTTAAATCTATCTCATGATGTTTTTGTGTTCACTAGTCATTTTCATACAGACATCTGTTGCTTTGCTTTTGTTTCTTTATAATGCATTGCAATGTAACATGATCACTCAGAAGACAATTTTAGTCTTTAACGTAGTGTTGTACTTAAATTGACCATGAAACTTTGTATGCATCTCATCTCTAATTTCTTTATTTTTTTACTGCTATCCAGTACTTTTGAAGTACTACTGTACATTGCTGTAACTGTTAGTGTCATTTTAACTGCAGAATGCACTTTGAGATGGAGGATTTGTTTTGCTTAGTTCCCATTGCAAAGCAGTGGGAATATAGTAGGAAATAGCTTCTCCCCCTCCATCAATAAAAGGAGCTAAAACTCAGGACAAACTAAAGCTCCTTCCTATTGGAAGGAACTTCAGGGATTTCATATCTGATATCTGAGGTCTTAGGCTGTATTAAATTCAGTTAGTTTTTAGTAATTTCTATTTCTAGAAACTTGTCACAAAAAAAAAAAAGAAAACAAAACAAAAAAAACCACATAGAATGTAAATTTCTAAACATCTTCTGCTTGATTGCAAGGAAGAAAAATAAAATAAGCATTACCTGACAATACAAAATTAGCAATGCTTTTCTTATTCACTACTTAAAATGTTTATCTAATTACTACAGCAAAACATGGTAACAGAGTCTCGAAGTCTCTTTGCTTAGCTAACTGGAGAATATTAGAATTCTGTATGGTGTATTAGAATTCTGCATGGTGTAGTTCAATACTGCTCACTCACTGAAGTAAATGTACTTATTCTACTTATATATAGTTTTACAAAGTCTGGTATCTTTGGAGGTATATCTGAGATTAAGGTAATACTTACCTGAAAGGAGAGTTTCAGAAACGTCTTGGATTGAAAGCCAATGAAGGGCAGGAAACAGCTATCACCATTCATCATGCAGATAGAATAAATAGCCCAATCTGCTGCCCACAAAAGATAAATTGGCTCTAATAAAGGTTTTTCTCAATTAAGGACAGCAGAATTTGACCCAGAGAGAGTGCAAGTGGTTAAGTGGAGGAATGTACTAACAAAAGAATAGTTAAATAACTACTGCAGTTAAATAATTAGCATGCTATTCCTCATTAGAAACAGTCATTTTGTGGTCTGTAAGTTGAAAATGATGAGAATTATAGTGCTGTGATTTAAGAAGTCCTGTTGTGACTCACTGGTGTGTTAAATGTAAATATATGTGTAATGTTGAGCTCAAGCCAAAATTGCTGTTGTGAACAAAGTCTTTGGGTAGATTGGATTCATCTCTGAACAGAGGTGCATCCTTTCTTTGTAAGAGCTCTGGGTTTAAATACAGCTATTCTTCAGATCCAGACTCAGATTCAAATTTCTTGTTGTGGCCATCTGGCTAATATTACCATGCTGCAGTAAAACTGTGTTCTTGCTAGCTTCCGAGGTTTGCATCAAGCTTTTGAAAAAGTTTTATCTTTCATGATTAGAGATCCCCACATTCATTTTCACTCAGGAGAAGCAAATGTAATTCATCCTAAGGAGAAAACTTACACTGCATACAGAAAGAAGTTCTACATTTTTTTTGTTACTGTTGTTTTTTGATTTGTTTTGTTTTCTGAAAAAAGAATAAAAAAAAAACAACAAAGAACCAAAAAAAACTCTGTACATACTAATTTGTTTGACAGCTGGTGATCTCAGCTCCTGTTTCCACTGCTGGTAGCCAGGGTGTGGTGAGATGAGCAAGGGCTCTTAGAACTCCTTGGGGTGAGGAGCCCAGGCAAGTTTACTGTTCATGCTTATAAGCAACTTGTTATCTCAGGATGCTTTGGGCCAAGGATCTGAGCTCTTGGGGTGGACTACCACTTGGACTGGCCATTTGTTTACACTATTCCAAATTCCTTGATACAAATCAAGAACCGTAAAAGTCTGTACACATTTGACTTGAGTCAGCACTCAGAGAAGTTTTTGGAAACTGTGAGGTGTCTGAGTCTGTGACCATATATATACTAAACAGGGCTGGGGTGTGTGCTTGGGCATTGCTTAGCAATCTTCCACACTGATTGTGAGCAAGTTCCCTGCCATTGTTTTAGTACATGACAGCTGTAGTTTCCCAGTCAATATCTGGGCAGAGTTTAGGGACAGCATTAGGCCACGGAACAAAGAGGATGCTGGGCATTGTGGAGGATGACATTTTACTGGGGTGGGAGTGAGGGGAAGAGTGAGTTTGGCTGTATAAATGTAGGCCATGCTATGCTGTTTTGTTTAAGGGCAAAGAATGGTCCCAGTCTGTTCAGTTTAATAATGTAGCATAGCCTTGATATGTCCAGTCACATCTAGATTTTTCAGGGGATGAGTACTCTTTTGCAAGTTTCCAGGATTTGCAGCTCTCACCTAGATTTGCCAAACAAGCTACCACAGACCTAGGACAGAAGATTTCAGTGTCCTGAGCTGTATTGTCTGTACTGAAAGCACTCCATATAACATGCTTGTCCCAGGGCCATACTAATTGGACATTTAAAATACGTTTTTGTTCCCCTGACTCATTCCCAAGCATCACCCAAATGATGCTCTGCAAAATTATACTTTGCTCTCTTTCGTTCATATCAGAATTTATTAAATTTGATTTTTTTATTGTGAAGTATAAAGTTCAGTTTTATGTTCATATGTAAGAGGTTGATTTTGTGTGGGTTGGGCACAGGATGTCTTATATTCATGAGCTTCAGGATATTACACAAATTCTTTTGACTGTCACATAAATGGTTCATCTTAGGGATGTGACTGAAACTACATCACTTGTAGCAGTTTTGCAAAAGGTTCTTTTGCCCTTCTACCTGCCTTTTTTTTTTTTTTTCCTCTTACTTTTATAAGCAAAGCAGAGCAAAATAACCAATTGGAAGATTTAAATTCGGTTAGGCAAAAGAGGCGTACCCAAGGTTTGCGCTCTTGTAGCACTACAAATAAAGCTATACCCTTTGTGATATTTAGTATGTAAATACACATTATTGTTTAAAGTTTATTACCTGCAGAAACTTTTTTATTAATCTGTTCATTCTTCCTACCAAAGGTATGAATTTTGGACAGTGCAACAAAGCTTTTCAATGTAGTTTTTTTAAGAGTTTGCAATCCTCAATTTCGCTATCACAAACACTCATAGTAACTTTGTAGTTGATGAAACAGTGGTAATTATTATGTTGTTCCAATCCATGGTTACCTTTTTACCAAGGTCTTTTTGGCTGTGTTAATAGGATCATAGGCACATCATGAGATTGCAATATGTTGCTGCGGATTTCAAATCCATAAAAGGTAACATATTTATCTGGCAGGACTTCAAGCTAAGGCTGTTTGTCTGGCATGTAGCATGTTCCGTGTAATATTTGTTCATCCTCAAAGGAAGATTGCCAGAGTGCATTCTTAGTAATGGAGTTAGGTAACACCCTAGGAATGTGTAAAATCATATCCTGAGGCTCAGAAGCATTATTTTGTGCAATATTTATAGTAAAACTCTCAGCAATCTAGATATTAGAGCTCTTTCCCCGGCAAGTCATGGCACTCTATCACGTACACAGACTCAAGAACCCTGCATATAACCTCTGGTATCACTAGAGTAATATAGTGTTCAAAATGTAAAGTGAATGCTACAATTCTATAGGTATGCTCTTCAGTGCCTTCCTGTTTAAATTTATCCAAAGGATTTCTTCTTTATGCCAGAAAATTTTCAGTCAGCTACTAGACTGCAAATCAATTACTGTAACCTGTTCTGTGGGTCTCTGCATCCTTTTCTATTGTGAATCAATGAAGCAATATTTACACTTGTGGAGGTTTACCTGTTAATACCACTGTTAGTATTTGTTCCACCTTATATTTTGTGAGTGGAAATTCAATAATAAAACCTGCTTAAATAGTTGTGACTTGGCTAAAACATAGCCAGACTGTGGAACAGTAGTTGATATAAAACAGTGGGAGGTATTCCAGTATGTTCAGGCAAAACTGTGTTTCTTCCTCTTTACGGAAGTTTCCTGTGACAGAGGACTAACACTTCCAAGATGCTGGCACACCATTTGGGCTATAAGTAGAAAACAGAATTTTAAGTATCCAAGCTTTCTTCTCTCTATCAGTATAGAAGATTTCGGAGATACAGAAAAAAAAAAAAAAAGATAGGATTCTTGAGAAGATTTCTCATAGAATGAGTGATTCTTTTTTCTTCTGATGCTTTCTCTTGGGCAAGGCATTTGCGTTTGTAAGAGAAATTTCATTGTTTTCAGTATAAATTTGTTTATTGCTTTCTCCTGTTTTGAACTAACAAACTAGAAAAAATATTAAAATCAGTGTTAGAGACCAAAGTCCCATAGGAATTTATGATTTGTTCTTAAAGTGATTTTATTTCATTATTAGGGATTGTGTAACAGTGACTGAAAGTGATGGAACCCTAAGACTGTGTTTTACAAATGAGTTTGTGTTTTCTTCTTTCAAATGATCTTCCATTCCCCACCAGACCAGATACAAGGCATGTTACTGCGCTTTTCAGAATATAGGGCAGGACAGGTATTCAGAAAATACTAGAAAATTCTATTAGGCCTTCCCTAGGGGAATTTAACTTGCAGTGAAAGAATTGGTCTCTCTGGGGAAAAGAAAAAAAAAAAAGGCAAAAAAAAAAAAGGCAATTTTTTAACCTTTAAAATTAACTTTTTTTATTTTTCAAAAAAAAAATAGTTTGTTATATTTCCGTCTATGAAAACAAGTCAAAAACATGAAGTTGTGAAGTTGGACATAAACTGTAAAATTAAATAAAGTTAGGAGGATGAAGTTGAAGTATTAAAGTGTTTCCTTAAAAAAAAAAAAAAAAAAAAGACACTTAGAACAGCTATAACCTATACTTACAGGCACTTAAACTCACTTAAACTCACTAATGACAGATGCTGACATGGTAGACCCTTCTTCTGCTCTGGTCAATACAGGAACTATGATACTGTACACCTTTGATTCCTGTTCTTTGCTTAGGTGTTGATTGGGATTAAGCTCACTGGTCTTCAGTACTTAGTTATTTTATATTAATTCATAGCTTCCTCCTTGGTCTTTTCTTGACTTTAATGCATGTTGCATTTGGTGAAACTTGCATTTAGATGATAGTGGTAATAAAGACCAGTGGTTTCTTTATGTAATGAAGCTATTTTGCGAACCTTTATCAAGTCTTTTTTATTCTGCCAAGAGCAGAGCATCTGTGATTATTGCAGTGTAGTTTAAAGCACTCCATTTGAGACAGAGAGACCAGCTCTGCTTTTGGCTGCCTAAGTGAATCTCTCATTCTTTTCAGCAGAAGTCACATGTCTGCAGTGGAACATAGTGTTTGATGCCTCAACACTGAGGGGTCTTCTGGCCATTAGGGCCAGAATAAGAATTGACTCAGAAAGGAAATGTGGACCAGTTAGTTCTCTCTCTTTTTTTTTTTTTTTTTGTACCATATTGAGCTTTAAGCTCTAATTAATATTTTCAGCCACTCTTTTGCGATATTCATCTAATAACAGTGTTTCCATTTCTATAAAAAAAAACTTTAAATGCATTCTGATTTGTTCTTCTTAAGTTGCGTGTGGGGAAAACTCAGAACTCAGGAAGGTAGCTCTCTAGGATAGACTTTGGCTAAGCCGTCAGGTTTAAAGACATTTTCTGTAAAAATGTGCTAGGAAATCTTCACTGAAGATAGAATGTTTAAAGTTCTTGCACTACATCTCATGTAGGAGAAGATTCTTCTGACCCAGACATCTGTAATATCTTAGACAGTGATTCAGAAATGGTACAATGTGAAGGTCTGCAGTAACATTAATTAGATGACCTGATGTACCAGTTGGTGTTGTAATCTTTTAGCTTCTTTTCCTCATGGTTTATGTTTGCTGTATTGATGAGACTGTCTAAACTTGATAATAAGATTAAAATGAATCTCTATGAATATATTCCATGACATTTTCTTTTCCTTCGTTAAAGACATATTAAGAAACAAAAATATATTAGACTTGAAAACAAACAAACAAACCTAAACTCCCCCCAAAGCAATTAAAATGTCTTATGTATACATTATTAAAATCGTTAGAAAAGTTCTAAAGGATATATTTTCACAGTGTTCACTCCCATGTGTTTTTATTTCATTCAAATAGAAAGTGTTTCCTCAGATAGGGTTGAATACTAAACAGCAATTACAAGGAAGATGAAAGTTTAAAAATGCAATCAATTTTTAAAGGACTTTTTTTTTTTTTTTTTTGGTAAGCATTGTTTAGCTTAAGGAGATCAGCACCAAGACAACTATTTAGTGAGGAATCTTTCACGACTTCTCTGTGATATGGGAATTGCTATTGGATGGGGGCTTTCTTTTCTCCATTTGTAGCCCTTTTCATGAGAAATCATGTCATTGGTTATGGCAGTACACAGTGGCAAACATGGCGTTATGTCACAGAAGCCCAGGATTAACAAGAGAGCTTGACCTAGCTTCTTTGCTTTGCTACTCTCCTCATTTTTTTTTTCTACCCCAGAATCTTTGTGCTAAATGTGTTGAAGTAGATTTAGTTTGTACTTCTCAGAGTGGATTCAATTTGACATGTTATGGGAAGCTCTGGCAGAAATATGTGGTAAGTAGGTCACAACAGCTATGTTGATTAGCATATTGGTGATTTACAACCACAATATCAGTTATAATGTGACAGACAGACAACATAAAATTCTGTGTATTTGTTGGGAAGAGGAATTTTTCCAGCATGAGACCAAGCTGAGTAACCATGCTGTACTAGCAATAGATTTATTTTTCTTAAAACTGTAACCCCCTCATGAAATGTTTTTAGCCCTTGGCTTAGCCTCAGGGCAAATCCAAGGAAAGTAGCCTAAAGCTCATGATGAATGTTTACTGACTTTTGTGGTCAGTGTTTCTCAGGAGTAAATTGTAAAGAACATACGAGCTGCACTTTATGTTTCCAGCTTCAGGCTGTGGAAAGGAGTTGGAGAAAAAGGTACGCCATTTAAAATGACCCGCCAAATTATCTTCGCAAAATATGCTTCACCTTTTCACAATTATGCATACCGAAATCACTAAATATTGCATTCTCTCCTAGGAAGCCAAATACAGGCACATCGTGTGGTTTAAATAAAATAAGAAGTATGTTCATTTAGCAAACAGGACAGATAATTCAACGTGAAAATCTAGGGGCTGAGAAATGATCTTGGGAGCTTTTGGGTAAACCTTGAGATTTGGCACAAGGGAAGTCTGCAAAAATCCTTTTCCTTGATTACCAGCAGGATGTGCATTGCCTTTTTCTACTTTCTTTATTCATGTTTCAGCAGCCTGCCACATGCAATATGCCAAAGCTCATATATATTAAAAAAAAAAAAACAGCAAAAGAAAAAACTGTTGTGCAAATTTGTGTGCACAAACATGTGGACACAGTTCAATTCAGAAGACTACATATAGACAATAAAAACTACTTTCTGAAGTAGAGAATTTATTGAGATACACTTGCACTGGCTCTTTGCTGAACATGGGAATTTACAAAATACATTTACAATCTTTTCTGTTGTGATTATCATGGTCATGATCTATTTCCATAGTTCAATATTTTTTCTGTATTAATTGAAGAATCCCCTATTTTCACCTGTGTCTGAAAAAAGTATCATTGAATATGGAAATCAAAATAAATAACCTCTTTCCACATGGCATCAATATGTACGCATGTTATATTTACTTGTAGAACAATGAGAGAACTTGGATAGCATATCAATATTGAAAGTGAACTTCTGCTTTCAGGTACGATAACTTAAAGTTGATTGACTGAAAATACCAAATCTTATTCTAGACAACGACATTTTTTGATCAGATGCCCCTCAGTACAAGCTTCCTACAGTTTGAATGGTTACATTTTATTGCAAGACCAACTATGATTTTTTTTTCTCATATAATTTTGAATTCTGTATTTGAAACTGAGAGGCAAAGCATAACCTGGAAGAGAACAACTGATCTGAAAGCCAAAATCTGAAAGCAAATAAAAGGAGGGATAAAAAATCTGCTTTTGCATTACGTAAAATCAGAAAATATTTTCAATCAGATCTTCTTTGGTGAATAACGTAATGGTCTGTATAACTGAGAAATAAACACATTGATATTAATCAAAACATGCTTTTGGAATTATTCTCTTTTTAAGTACACAAAGCAAGGAAGCTCAGAATACTGTCCAAATTAGGTCCATCCACTTCTTCTAACTGGTCATTTCAACTCTGGAAAGTATCTTATGCAATGTCAAGCCTTAGCTTACATTCTACTCCAATGTTGTCTGTTCTGTTTAGGAAATGGTCCGTTTCCAGACATCTAATGTTTTTGTTTTGCTTTAAAGCCAGTTCCATTTTTCTGCATGAGTCATCATATGGCTTAGAAAAAAAACAAAGTGGGGAGTGGGGGGAAATATTAGAGACCTGCCATGCAATGCATATGGACAAATGCTTGGAGAAACATTGGGGAAAAATAGCTTAGGGCAAAAACTGGGCTTCTTGCACTTATGTGATGCCCAGTACAGCAAAATATCAAAATAGGAGAAAAAAAATGGAAATAGGAGCAAAGCAATCTCCAATCGAAAATTATGTACTAGTGTAGTGAAGGAGTTCAGATAAAGAAAAATTTACTGAAGAAGAGTTTTTAGATTTTTCACAGGCCAACTGTGGAAATACGAGATACACGTGTATGCAGACAGGTAAGACTACAATTTTACAGTCTTAATAACTAATTCCAAAAAGTTTGTCGCTTATGAAAACAGAAGATAACTCTGTAGATCGTTGTTCTGGGCATATTTAATAGGAAAGGAAATATAAACCTCTGTGATGCTGATCCACCCAAATCACCTGAATCAAAAAGCAGTCAAGGGATGCTTTGAAATGGTGTCAATATTTGCCTGATCAAACTAGTAAAAAGAAGGAAGCATTCTGTTTTAGGGAATGGGCTGACAATTTATTTCCCTCAGTGGAGGAACTATCATTGAGCAGATAAAAATGCTGAACTGTATCTACAACTGTAGATTATCTCTGGTTGCTCTACTTAGCTTACTGCAGGTAATATCATCATGATAACAAAATGTTTAAGGACAAGTTGCCCATTCTGAGCTTGCCTCATTTGCATAATTTTGCATATATGCATATAAATATATATGTAAAATATAGAACTAAGTATATTATTACATATGTATTTACGAACTCTCACTGAATACTGATGAACTCTCCACTTTTTTATTCTAATGATTTTTTTATTATTATTCTTTGTGGTTAAAATGAAAACCTGAAAATATTCTTTCTTTTTTTCCTCCTTAGCCTCACTAACTTTGCACATTTACAGATGCCACTGCTTGATTTTTTTATTGTCTTAAATATTTGGGAATATGTTTGTAAGTCACCCACCATAGTGTCCAGTGCAATCCTGACAAGGTGTAAGCATTGAGGCAGCAAGAAAATGCATCCTCAATATATAGCACATCATTTAGCTATGAATGACAGGTGCAAAATGCTACTGAATCAGAACTGACAGGCATAATAGTGGTAAGCACAGGAGATTCACAAACCAGATTTTCCTGTGAGCATCAACAGCAATGGATGTTCCCATATGCCTAATATGGGAATATCTAATTACAATTTTCATGTGTTAAAATGAAAGAAAATATTGATAGAATAAAATAGAAATCCCCAAAGAACAGAGCCCAGATGTTCTTCATAGTGATTTTAGCCTCAGGAAAGTTTGGGGAACAGAAGTGGCTAGAGGATAAGGGTAAATTTTCTGGGTGGTATGCAAGGCATTACCTACATAATTCCAGCTGTTTTTAATAGGACGTGTCTAATTCCTTATGTACCAGGTTGAAAAATTACCCACAGACTTTCAAAGAATTTACTTTCATATTAACCTTGCTTTTAAATGGGAATCTTCAGGTGGAAACAGTGAATAAGAAGAAAGCAAGACAGGGTACATCTATTTTCCTGCTTCTAGGACAGCAGAAAAAATAAAAAGCCTGTAGAAATAAACGTGCTATCTCTGCAGTGATGGTGGCTTTCCACTGTCTAGGGTGAAGGCACTGCTCAGGTAAGTGGGATTCTAAACAATCTCAAATTTTTGACCAGAAACAGATCATTGTGGGCCAAGTGATTACATCACTCTATTTGACAAGACATAACATTTGCAGGGACCTCCTAGGTTATTATGCCCAGTTCTACTTGCTAGCACAGGCAAATATGTCATATAAAATTAATATCAATCGTCATTCAAATATCTGTGTTGAGTCCATCTTTTAACATAAGGATGTGTTCTGTTTGGTTTGTCTGTCCTATGGCATACAAAGAAACACATGAACACGATTCAGACTTTGATTTTGAGAAGAAAGAGTTTCATCAAGCTGTTTTCAGTGAAATAAAGAAAAGGGTTTAAATGCTGATATACTCTTTTGCAAAGGCCCTAGTGAGAAATAGAAAAGAGACTCAAAAACACATCCGTACCACCCATTTCTCTCTTTCTATATTATTCTTGTTATGTGCAAATGTATTTTTCGTGATCTTTCTGCTTCTGTTGCCATTAATTTACATTTTGAAAAATAGTTTTTGCTGAAAAGTTAGTGGCCATAAATTGGTTCTTTATGACCCTTCTAGTCCATTTGGCTATGGAGTGAAACAAGATTCAGCCTGAAAGGGAAAAGCAACTGAGAATGACAGTGAATTTCATACAGGGCATATAAGAGGCTGCAAGGAAGAGCCTGAATCATCCCCCACTTCTGCTTCTGAGTTATTAGGCCACATCTCACTCAAAAGATTAAACATTTTATCTCACAGGTCATTCCATTTTATTGCAGCATTGCCTTTAGCAATGCTATAGTTAAGGTTCTGTCAGTGTTTCTATTATAGGCCCCTATTTTCTGGAATTTATAACTTAGGGCTAGAAATTCCCTCTGGGTTAAAACTTGGCAACAGTATAGTAGGTCTTTTTTCCAGCAGAGAATTTCTCCCCCATCCTCGCTCCACTTTTCAGTCTGCATTTGAAGTAGGTGGGAATTCCACAACCATCTATTTATACTTTAAAACTGTATTTCTTATGCCTAAACCCAAGAAATTTCAAAAGGTACTTAGTTCTTACTGCAAAAATGCATGCAGGGGAGATTTTAGAAACAATGAGAAACTGGAAATGCGAAATGGGTACTCTGTGTGTGCATCTCTCTGTATGTGTGCATGTGTGCACATCTGTGCAAGCACACACAGTTTAGCATTTTTCCATAGCATTTTGTAAAAATTGCCATGCAGATTTGAAGATTGAACAGCTAATGAGCTCTTAGTGAAATTAATAGGACTCAATTACATACACATCTGGCATTCAACAGCTATTGCATACAGGTTTCTTTGAGTGCATTTAGTGATCCACTCCTATCCATTTAAAGTGGAATTATGCAGTTTAAAACAGTTTAAAATTTCTAAATAATATTAAAAAAGAAAAAAACACATTTAAAGTTGAGGTGAAGTTCATAAATTGCTTTGCAATAAATCTCTATCAAGTTCCAACCCCAAAATCTGAGTCCAAAATGAACCATACCTAAGGAGAAGGATGAAATTGGGGTTGAAATGGTTTACTTCTCTATGCTAAGGCTTCTTTTAAAATATTAAAACACTTGATAAAATGTCAGCTGATGAATAATATTAAATGAGTAATGTGGTGGGAGAGACAAGACATCCTTATTTGTCAAAGCATTCAAACACTAAAAAACCTGAAATGGGACCCACCCACTGAACCTGTAAACTGCAAGGAGTGGGGGTTGAGAAAAGAGTAGGGAAAAGACCTTAAAGCAACTCAGGAAACGAAGTGGGCAGGAGAGAAAGAAAATCAGTCAAGGATGATATCAGGGAGAAAGGGAAAAAACATCTGGTAAGCAGAGAAAATCTGTGTGGGAAGTGGAGAAGGAGGCAATGGTGGAAATGGACAAAAAAGGTAACCCAGCTTCTTTCAGCTAGTTTTATTGACAGCTGTAGTCATCAAATTTAAATTTTAAACCGAGATACTCTTAACAACAAAGGCAAAAATGGAAAAAAAAAAAAAAGGAAACAGGAGGGTAAAGGAGGCTAAATAGTTACAGGAAGTAGAGCCCTTCTATTTTTAGCTCAGTGGTTCAAAGCCAGCATAGATCAGTAGTGACTGAAAATTATTTCCATCTGCTCTGCCTGTTTCATGAAATCTTCTGATACTCTTGGTTCATTTACTACTGCACAGCTCACCATATCATGGATGTTTCCTTCAGAGTTAATGCCAAGTGGCAGGTTTGTGATTTTGAAAGAATGAGAGCTATGGTAAACAAACCAACTCTTCCCTCACTTGCCTGGTGCAACCAGAGCAGAATTGAAGCTGATCATTTGGACAGTGTAAAAAAAGTTACATTGCTGCCAATCCCACTTAGTTGCAAGTAGGCCTCTTGTGCCAGCATCTCTTATGATAATTAAAGGTGATATAGGGTAAAAGAAATTTGGGTCAGTTGACAGAGAAAAGTCCTGCTTAGCTAAACCAAATGTACTTGTTATGTTTTTCTTCCATAAGAACATTGATCTAGGCATTTAACATCTCAGAAGGATACTTCAGCAGAGCAGATTGCTAAAGATGAGAAGCACTTTGCAATATGATCTGTAGAGTGTTTCTGTTATTTATTCTATGAGCAACAGTAGAGAAAACAGATCTCGTGTGGAGACTAACCATAGGAAATCAACTGTAGGTTTTCATATTACAGCCATCATCCTATTTTCAAATGTCAAACCACAGTATTACTACCTGGGGATCACAGATTTGTATGACCTTAGCCAAGGCAACAATTGACTACATCAGTCTCATATCTTTAAGACAACTACACAATTAAAATTTAGATGGGGACATAGAAGCTATTGTTCCGTACATGGTTTATGGGGAGATATGTAATTTTTTAACAAAAAGTAAAAAGGCAGATAGGTATGTGCATCTAATATCCTTGTCTCAGACTGCATGTATTCCTCTTACACTTGCTTCACTTAACAAAATCTGTTCTAGTGCATTGTAGATATTTAAAGTACCCCCTTTTCTCTCTCCAGTTCGCTTTCAGGATGCTGTTACTGTTTCTGTTATGAAAATTTTAAAAATAAATACATAAAAAAGCAAAGAAACAAGAGGGAAAGTGTGCATTAAAAATTATCTTACACAACAAGGTAAATATAGTGTATTTTTCAGTCATTTTAATGCTGATGTATGTTAGGAAAAATAAACTGCAACCTGCATTCTTTCTCTACTGCTTGAAACTTGTGGAGTACTTAACTAAAGAAGTTGTTTTTCTCCTTCAAAACATTAATTAAAACACAAATGACTTTCTCCCTCTTTATGTTGCCAAAAGAACTCTCATACTGTGTAATTAAATCTCTGTTTTAAAGTACTTTTCTCAACAAACACAGGCTTCTAAGTTGAAGACTGCATAATAGATGTTGTTAACAATACATAAAAATAGAAAATGTCTCTTGTAAAACATTATATTTGCTGAATGAGTTTGCCTTTTTCCAAAGTCATCTCCTTATTAATGACTCATGACTTTCCTTTGTATTATTTAAAAATAATGTAATTATAGGCTATTCTGGAATAATTTAATGTATCTTATGTTCATATCCAAACCTACTAATTAAATGAAGCATAAGTATTTATAATGTCCTGTATGCTTCTATTATTCAAGCTAATCCTTTTAATCCAATTTAAATTGAAAGACAGAAGTTAATCCAAATAACATTTCTACATACAAATATTAATAAACCTGTTTCATTCTTTGCTCTCTCTTATCACTTGTCCTGGAAATGGTGAGTGACTTGTCTAGTCTACTCTAGGTAGCAAACAATGGAGATGAAAAGCAAAGCATGCAAAATTGCTACTGTGTATCTAAGGCCACAATAACAAAAACGTGGTGTTAGAAACACTTTAAGGTATTCTCATATATGACTTCTCCTTAAAAACTAAACTCTACTGAATCTTTCAGGAGAAACTAGCACTAGACTGATGTCTAGAGAATAGAGAAACTGGATAGAAGTTTTAATATGTCATGTATTATAGGCTCCTTTTCAGTGTCAAGGTAACCTAGAGGATGGTGGTCCCTGGCAATGTCTGTAATTTGACCTGTTTTTTGGAAACCAACAATAACATAAGGAAGCCATATTGAATGTGCAATTTTGGATTTTCACCATGGTACTATGATCTGCATATGTGGCCAGTCACCAGAAACTGGAAAAGAAGCAATTGTTTTTTCCCTGCTGTGAGCAATGGATTTGAACATAACTCAAACTGTTTTCACACTGGCTTTTCTCCCTTTCACCCTGAAACACAAGTGCAAACTGAGCTTCTGAAATTCCTTTGGGGAAAAGAAAACCATGCAGTGTCTACGCAAACCTACAGGTTGGTTTAGATAGCTTTTGTCCAAGGACATATATTTAAAATAGATCTGCCTGCCATGTCAAGCCTTTGTTTTTTTAAGCAAAAATATAATTCATTGCAGTTGGAAAATTAGAAAAGATACTGAGCTGTATGGATTGCAACACCCAAACTAATTTTTATTTGGAAGCACAGACTGATATTTAGTTTAATTGCTTGTTTCACTTGCCTAAGATAAAAAGCTTAAAAATAATACTTTCTCTAGAAACAGAAACTTCCTAAAAATAACAGCAACATAATTGTATCAATAAAGGTTTGAATATAGATGTAAACTAGAGAGTCATTTGTATATTTTCTGTGGATTTTGTATTTACTGACGAATATCTGCTTTACAAACAACAAACCTAAAACTGAATTGGTGATCTGCCAAGTGAAGAACAGAGTCATTTAAGGAGGATCAAAGTATTGAAAATTCTAAATGATTTTTTTTGACAGAGTATATTAAGAACATCCTTTCCATTTTAAATCATTTAAGGCCTGTCAGAGATTTACATTTGCCAATGTGAATGTACTGGAACAAGCTGATAAAATAAAGAAATAAAAGTAATCAGAACTGGATAATATACATGAAGGAATTCCAAAGTAATTTAAGATTGAGTGGTTGAACTGCTAAGCATAAATATACAGTCTTTGATTTAAAGTGGCCACTATGGCAGAGGACTAGATGGTAGCAGATGTGCTTTTCTTTTTTGAACTGAAGAAAGAACCATCCGGGGGAATGAACCATCCGGAGTTCAATACTTTTTCAGTACCATGAAGATTAGACAAAATAATAAGTAAATACCAGATTTCCAAATACTAAGATGACCTGTCACCTAAGACATAAAAATTAGTTATGGAAATACTCCATTAAATAAATCTGTTCCACAGCTTCATGCTGAATACCCATGGATATCATCCCTCTTAAAAGCTAAAAATGTAGGAAATATTTAAGAATTTATTGTTAAATTAAATCAAAATTATGTGAAGACAGAAAGATGTACAGAAAAGAACTGACTGGAGAAGATATACCAGACATTCAATACTAAATATCAGTAACAAGAGAATTTTAAAAAAATCTTTAAAATATTACATTTGTAAGATTTTCTTTTCCTAAACTTTAATGCTTACTAATTTTTGTAAAAGTATTTTTTTTTCTTTTTCCTAAAAATAGTTAAAGTCTAAGCTCTGTGAAACTCATTTTCACAAGGAACTGTCAAAGTTAATAATCTACAGGCATTCATAATTTACATACACAGTAGATAGTATAGAAAAGGAAAGGTTTCAGAATGAGCTCACAGAATGAATGGCAAATGCATATACAAAAACAAATATGCATAATGGAAAATTTTGAGAAAGAGACACCTGTGGACAGGTTATTTTTTTAAAATCATTTTGCAGAAGTAATAGGTGATTGTGGCTACTGCAAAAGCAGAACACTAGACTAGATGTACTGTTTATCTTATGAATATCTTGTGTTCCTATCATGGGCTTCTGAGCTTGGGCCATACCTTCTGGGAATTACTCTGCAGCACTAGAAGGTTCACACTCATCCTGCAGGTAGCTTCACAGCACAACAAAGCAGATGACTTCTGGACCATGTGAAGCAGGACAATAATGGAAGGCTTGATAGCATGCTTGAGCAGGCCACTGTGGGGGCAGCCAGAGGAGAAAACAGGGAGAATCTGCTTTTGTTTGTTAGCCATCCTTTGTAGCCAGTGTTACAAATGTGGATTGCAACACAATTTTTCCAATTAAAAGCTTCTGCAATTAGAGAGTGAGCTACTTATAAGACGTTGTACTGAGTGGTCACCGAGTACTGACATTGCTTCCAAGTCTCCTTTATCCAGGTAAGCAAGAGGCTAGACTAAACATAACACCTACTAAGGTGCAAATTTTAAAAAGACCTAATTTTTCATTTCTTACCATGATATTTAAAGCCAATCTTATTTTGTGTTCCTTCCTTATTCATATATAGAAGAAGGAGTTGGAACAAACTAGCATTTTTATTTGCTTTAACAGCCGGGTGGCCTGATTTCTTATGCTGTTCCTTTCACTTCTAATATTGATGGATGCCCTAGGCAAAGAATTATTTTACATCACTTTTGCTGCTTACAAAAATGTTCAGGATTTTTGATGTTTGTTTCCTTTAGCCCTCCCCTGCTTCTTCCCCTCTCCCTCCCCCACACCCCCCCCTTTTTTTTTTCTAGATATCTTTTAATTTTAGGAGAGTGAGGATGAAGATGTTTATTCTTCTTTTCACCATAGCATTTTTTCAAAAGTGTGCCATCATTCTTTCACTTTTTAATTTTTGAAATGGAAATGCATAAGCTGCTATGGGTTTTGGGAAAGAGCTTATGCAAACCTCAGTACCAAAATTTAGGTTAGTCTTTCTTAGTACTATTTATTATGTACTGCTACCTCAGTATGGTTTGGGTTTGTTGATTAAAAAAGATTATTAATAAGATACCAAAGCGAAATTTTCAGTAACTTCACTGAAGTGCTGAAGTTACTTAGGGAAACTGTTTTTCAGTATAAATGTATGAGACCTTTTAGAGTATCTTTTATCATACTGGCCTCATTCACACAACTGTACCTGTGCAGGCTAAATTTTGAATTGTGAAGCTTTATGTGAGCACCAAGTTCTTGTCCTATGAAGCCTACAAGCGTGTATAGATTTGTCAGTTTACCGAAAGATGGGGTTTCATATTATTAATCAACTTTTTGGAGGCAAGAGAAAGGAAGCAATATTCACAAGTGCTAATATAAGCATACTAATGCACGTAAGCATATTGCTGCTAGGCTTTCTTGACTCAGTCTTTAGTCAATAATGAGAGACAGGTTATTCTAGAAGAGGATTTCAAATTTAAGCTCCTGAATTTTTTGTTGTAAGAGAAAAGATCTCTCCTAATTTATGCTAGAGGGAGATTGGAGAGATTGTCCTTTCTAGTCTGAGGTTAGTCTGGAAATAGCCAGTTCAGCATAGATCACTTTAAAACTGGTTATATCAATTTGTATATTTGCTAAGCAAGTCATACTATAAGATAGACCACAGAATAATCCAGCTTTAAAGCAGTGTAAGAGTGCTCATAGTTAAAGAAAACCAACTAGTACTTGGTGTAGACTCATGGTGTTATCTATAGACTAAACTGATTAAAAAGATTAAATACTCACTGAAGCCACCGTATTAGGAGAAGGTGAGTTCCTAAGCATTTCAGTTTTTTTCCAAGAAAAGATAACTAAATAAATTTTGAAAGATCTATATCCTCTTTATTTCATTCATTCATTTTCTGTAGCTGTCACTTACTCCCACTAGTCTTCTTAATCAATCGTTATAAACAAATGATGCACAATTGAATTGGGGGATACAGGGAATATTAAGGAAAGGAATTTGCAGACAGCACAGAATGCTTCTGATCAATCATCTCCTAATTTTCAAAGTCTGCCAAGAGATGCCAACCCTTAATGTTTATTTGCGCCATGGTGATAAGAAGTGTTCTTAATAGTAGTTCCCTTGTGTTTTGTTTTCTCTCTCCAGGGCCTCGTTGTAAATAAGAGGCTCCATTTTCATGTGTTTTTATGATGAAGCATTGTAGCTAAATGAATGCCATGGGACACCTCTTAAACAAGTAGGCTACAGAGGAGCAAACCTGTTAAAAGAATATATTTCCTCTTCATATAGAAAAACAAGTCCTATGAAATGAATGCTTGTAGTGAAACTTCATGTGCATTTAAAGGGTAGTTTAAAGAAGTGTTGCTTGTTAAGGGAAATGACCTAACAAGATTTTTGTATGGCAAGCAGCATTACACCATAGTATACACTGGGACCTTTAATAATGCACACTAATTACAGAATCATATAGTTTGAAAGAATTAGTTTTCTGTCCATTTTTGATGGCCTTCAAATAAGCGTCAATGCTATGATTGCTAAGGATCTATACTAGAAGTGTGTACAAGCAGTAGTGTGTACACAGGTGTTTTATGTATGTATATAGAGTTATATAAAATAGAAGCTGCAGGGTTGGAGTTCTCACTTTAAAATAGTTTTACTACGGACACATCATGCATTTTGTCAACAGAAGTATTTATGCCTTGAAATAATTAGGGCCAGAGGCAGCCTAAGAAACTTCGGATTTCCATTGACAATATGAATTTTAGGGAGGGGAGAAGCCCTCTGGAGCTCCTGAGATCTTCAAAGCTGCAGGAGGCACTGAGAGGCCAGGGGCAGTCAGACACCCTATGGAGCCAAGCAGTGGGGGCTGGACCGGGGAATGCCTGCAGCAACATCTGCAGCCCAGTGAGGCAACTAAGCGTCTTAGTCCAGTGAAAAGAGGAATCCTTGAGTCCTTATAAAATACCCATGAATCTTTCATTGATTCAAAGAGCTTTGGATAAGGACTCAACTCCCAGCAATCAGTACAACAGGAAAGAAAAAGCACATGTATATAAGTTTTTACAGTATATTGGGCAAGATAGAGCCATATATTTAAACACACATATATGCAGTTTTCTTTTCAAAAGTTGTTATATCTGAATTAGAATCTTCCAATCTTATTTACAATTGCACTACCCTTTTAAAATTGCTAATATTGTTGTTCTGTTTTTACATTCAGTTCACATCAGTCACTAACTTTTTTTTTTTTTCCTGGCCAATGAACAAACATCCCTGCAATAAGAGTAGCTTGGTAATTATCCTCTTCCCTACAGCTCCCAACTGGTTGTCACATTTTGGAAGTTATATTAAAACAAACAAACAAACAAACAAAACATTATATTAAGTATCACTGAAAGACAGAGAAACAGAAAACAGCAGAAAAGAAATGCTGAGGATATGTGTGCTATATTTTATACCATTTGCTGTATTTATTGAAAAATCAATGGCAGATCTCCTACGCTGTGACTATTGTGTGACAAACTCTTATTATAGGCTAACATTGCATTACACCAGTTCATTTGTGTAAAACTTTTTTCTGGAAAGGCAAATATTGATAAGATTTCAGACTGAAAAGCAAAAATAGCAGTCTCTTCAAAAGGGAAGGAACATCTCTGACAGAACAGTTCATTGAGGCTGGAAAAAATGTGTTAGGCAAGATTTGCAGTATAAAATAAACCAGTTTGTGGTTGTTTTGCAAGGTGACAACAAATCTTTTATTCACAACCTTCATAGATTCTTAGAGCATATTTGCGCATACATTCATACGCTACAAACATACCATCTACACACTCAATATTTTAGTTTAATTATGTCTTTAGTGGAAAAGTTGTTAGTATTGCAACTATAATGTTGTGGAAAGATTTTAAAATGCTTTATGGTTTCTTCTCAGCTGAGACAGCTGTATGTTTTTGAACTTTTCCATCAGAGAAAGAGTGTCAAACTGTGCTGGAGATAACTCATATATGTGTTTGGTCTGAACTGTGAAAACCCAGTTTTCTCTCTTAGCAAGAAACTGTTGATGTTAAATCAACATTTAGAAAAATAAGTAAGGACCAAAATGTGGACACAGAAGTAACTCACTATATGTCCATGACTCTTGTTGCAGGCACATTAGCAAGTTACACTCAAGATATTGAACTCCTTTCAATGTTGAGCATTTAGCTGCATTTCTGACTAAAACGGAGCTTTCAGACTGGTATCCTCCTGACAGTTTCAAAGTGGTTTTGACCGTGTTCAACTCCTTTCCCTGTAGGGGGTTAATCTCATAAAGATTTCAGCCACACAAGTACTAGTGTCAGGGGTATAATGATCACTTTGAAGTTTGTTTGCTTTCCAGTGCATTTAAACACTTTAAGTGTTCCAGAAATAGGATTAGATGCCCCAGTGAATTCATTTCATTTACCCCCAGCAGTGGTTTTCGAATACTATATGGTGTTTACATGGTATCAATTTAGTGGCATGCTGATTTCCAAGATTCATCCCCTCCCCTATCAATTTTCTACCTCTTGATCCTACTTGAAAATGCCTGTGATAGGGGGCAACTGATACAATAAGAGGAATATTAGGATTCTGGTATCTTTGTGTTTCAATTTTTTTATTCTGGGATTTTATTCTGTGGAATTATTTGTAAAATGACATTTAGTGACCAAAAATCAGCTGTCATATTGCCTTTTTGCATTCTGAGAATGGTTGCATGTTTAATTGTGAGAACTTTATTCTTTCCTTAAGCAGACATGCTTCACTTGAATAATGATATTCACTTTTTCTTTTTTTTCTAAGTTTCAGATTTTGCACATTACAAAGCTATATAGGTATTTTAGGTGAGAAGCTGTGAACATTGGCCACGCTGAATACTATTGTTTTTATCTTCTGTAACAGCAGAAGTGTGATGTACAGGAAAAGGGAAATATGTTCACTTGTCTTTTCTTTGTGCCTGATATTTCTTCATTTTAGATTTTTTTACACAAACAAAAAAGGCTCAAAATGCACTTCAAGAAAGTGATCTCTGGAATAGAGCCTTTCTAAACTTTGTATAAAACAATATTCTTTCACACAGTTATCAGCCCTAGAAAAAGGAGGTACTGAATATAGTTTTTTGTTAGTGGAAAAGGCATTCTGAGATCTCCATAGCAATCAGAGTATTAAGTGGCCAACTGTGCATCTAAATGCTCTCTTCCTATTCACGTCTCTCATCTTAATTAGCATGAATGGGAATTCTATGTATTAAAGACAGAGAAAATCATGGGAAATAGCATTTTCTATTACACCACAGTCACTATTTTGTGACATTATATGATTTCTGTACAATGAGGAGTGATTTTTGCTCTAATTCTCAGAAGTTGTAGATGATAAAATTCAGCCCCCAAATAGGCACATAGCACGGAGGTCAATGGATACATTTTATATAAATCTTTATTTACTTCCATGTGAATTGGAATTACAATAACTTCATCTTATGCAAGAAGCAGTAGACAGATCCATTAGCAGGTGATTTCCTGAAATCTGCATGAGTAGCAAGATACCTTTGAAAGAGCAGAGCTTCTGCAAAGCTCTTTGGACTACCTATCTTAATCAATATATTGTTTCCATTATACACTTAATTCTGTTGCTTCATAGTTGCAATTATGGGAAGACAATTCAACTAGGGAGAGAAACACATATACCCCCTAAACCTGTTTGGTATCACAGAATCACAGAATTGTCTAGGTTGGAAGAGACCTCCAAGATCACCTAGTCCAACCTCTGACCTAACACTAACAAGTCCTCCACTAAACCATATCACTAAGTTCAACATCTAAACGTCTTTTAAAGACCTCCAGGGATGGTGACTCAACCACTTCCCTGGGCAGCCCATTCCAATGCCTAACAACCCTTCCAGTAAAGAAGTTATTCCTAATACCCAACCTAAACCTCCCCTGCACAACTTTAGCCCATTCCCCCTCGTCCTGTTACCAGGCATGTGGGAGAATAGTATCTAACATTAGATATCTAACATAGATACAATAGTATCTAACATTAGATTTCCAATCCTACTATTGGAAAAAAAAAAAAAGTGTGTGTGTGTATATATATATATATATATAAATATATATATATGATTGCAGTCCTACCAAAGCTTTTTGATACTCTGAGCAAAGGGACATGAATTTAGTGAGGAAAATTTATCATGAGGCCAGCACTACCTCTATTCTCCATTCATCCTTAGCAGGTTTAGAATGTTTTCATTGTTTTTTACACTCTTTTTCCAGTAGTATTTGCTACTGCAGTATCTGTTCCATTTTTCCTTTTCTACTCATGCTAAGTTCTTAGTGATAACTAGCAGATGCATCCCCAAATTTCCTCAGCTACATTAACCACATTAAACTTCATTCACTTGAATTTTTTAGTGTGTGACCAGAAAATGAAGCTTAGATTAGATTTTTTATTTTCTTGGGTGGTGGTGGTGGTGGATTTAGTTGAAATGGGAATTTAGTGTACACCTGGGTGGTGTTCATAATTAAGAGAACGGGAAAAAAAAAGTCTATTATCAATCAGAAAGGGCTTTTTTTTTTTTTTTTTTTCCTGCAGCATTTCATCTCTAATGACTATTTCCATAATAAAATAGCCCATGCTGCTGCAGAACCAGCTAAATGGTTTATATTTGGGGCAATAAAGGTTTTTTCACTTCTATTACCAATGGGAAATATTAGGGAGGTCTTTGACTGTACATGCTGTATGAGCAAACACCACTTAAGCCAGGCTCTGCTTCCTAAACAAGTATTTAATCTCCTCATTAAAGATATATGAAACTAGAAATCAATGAGCACTGGTGGTTAGAGCTTTTTAGCGGAACTAATGGCTACACCTTGTCTAACATTAGAAACTTCACTTGTGGTTTACAGCTGCTACACATGGAGAAACAGGAACCTAGAAGGAGACTTTCATTTGTGCTAATAATTATACTGAGAGTTCTGGATAATCAGGTCACATAAATATGTAACATAAAAAATCAAACATTTTCAATTCACATTTCAGTCTTTTAAAAGACACTGAGCTCTTACTGCAAAACAATGAAAGCAATAAAAATGCTATGCCTTGAATAAAAACTTCATTATTTTTTTAATAAATTCTCTTAGGACAGAAAAAGTCACAAATTTGAAATGCTTGTGTTAGGAACAGTCTGAACTGGAGAGAGGTTGGCAAAATTTGCTTGTAGATTTGTAGTGCAGATAGGATCTATTTTGTTTTCTAGGGTAACAATGGAAAAAAGAATTAACCACATTAACAGAAAAAAAGCATATCACTGTTAGATTTTGCTTCTGATACCATATCTGAATTTCATCTAAATGATTTGCAGAAGAAATACTGCAAAATGTGTGATATTTCACGTAAAGTGACTGAAATAACGTAAGATACTAATGTACAAGAGTGCACAGGAGCGCTGTTTTTGTAGCTTTAAACCATGGAGTGTGTTACCTATCTTGTGTTGAGGCATAAAGACATCTGGCATTGAAATTGCAAAGCCTTCTAGGATAGTGCAGAGGGTGCAGGACTGTTACTTTCTCACCCACCCAGCCCTTTAGGAGTGATCTCTGGATGGATGGTCTGGATGGTCTTCAGTACCATGTTAAACTACTACCTTGGAGCACAGGATAATTGAACTGAGTGAATAAAAACCAGAAAGAAAAAAAAAAAAAAAAAAAAAAAACCCAACAAACAAGCTAGTAGGAAAACACTATGGATGATCAATAGGCCAAATGTCTGACTTGGTCACTGGCCCTCTTCCTTTATTTGTACAGCTACAGTGTATCTGTAGATAATAATCAATTTACAGGAATATTTTCCAGTTTAATTAAATTTTAAAAATCCATGGGTGGAAAACATTAGCATTATATTCTAATTGCCACAAGTTGCAGGGCTGATCATATCTGTTTTAAAACATCTGTGCTGTAGTTTTTATATTAGTATATAAAAATGGCAGGTAATCTGAATAGTTATTTCATATTGATGGGTAGTTTCAGACACAGAAAAAATGACTCTACACAGAATTCAAGGCATATAATCAACCATCTGCACCCTGTCTTCATCCATTTTGGAAACATGACTACATTAAAGTGAATGGTAAAATGCTGATTTTAGTAAAGTTGGACAACCTGAGTAGTACAGCCGTTCTCCTTTTTAAAATGTCATATATTTTACTAAATACAGAGAAAGATCACACATTTCTTACTGTGAATGGTCTCTTCAGTTACAAAACTGTAGGAACAGAGCTGTAAGACAGAAAAAAACCTCCAGATTTTAAATAAGGAGGCAGAGCTACAAAGCAGTTTCTCAGCAGATAGAATTGCTTTATAGAGTGAGTTACAGAAGGATGAAAACAGATTGTAGTCAACAAAGATGATTTTTATTATTTTATATTAAAAGGATAAAGAGAATTGTGTTTGTTAGACTTGTAGAAATACATTTGTATTTCTGAGCATACTTTTAACATCTGTACAAAATTTGGAGGATTGCCATCAAAAGAAATCTGCCTTTTTATACAGGAAGCCAGTTTTGCCCAAACAAGAATATTATTTTAATTAGAATGTTGCCTAATCTAAGCTAAGCTGGGATATTTCACAGAGAATTGTGTCATATTGTTCTCTGCCTGTACACTGCATGTTTGTAATTTCACAAGTACCCATTTTACTTAGACACAAAAAGTAAATAATTAGCACTAAATTTCCAACCTAAGAGGCTAGAGATTTGTAAAAATGTCCATGTCTTTGCAGAACTACAGGCATCAAATGCCTTGATGCATTACTGATTTCAGTTAAGTTGGAACAGAGTTATATAGTGGGCATGGTAATTGCAGGCATCAGATTATAACATTGATTGTTACTAAAAACTGTCTCTCTATTTGTATATATCTTCAAGTAAATAAATCAAAATAAACTCTGACATGTTTCCAAAATTATTTCTTTCATTTTTTTTTTAAATTTTTATCAATGTATTTATTTATTTATTTATTTATTTTTCCCAATAACTGTTTTGATGAAGGTGAAAACACTTATGGAAAAGTTCTCAGGTACTACTAAAATTAGAAGTATGGACATGGAACATTATAAAGAACTGTGACATCTCTACCCCAAAAATAATATCTGAAGTTATCACTCTAAGTAAGCCTAAGTTTCTGCAAGTTTTTAAGTAAATCACATCACAAGGGTACCTATATTGATAAACATTTTCCATTGGTGATGAAAGCAAAGAAATTGAATTGATTTATGCAATTATTGGCTTCTGGGCTCTGTATATTCATATTCTGTGTAAATTCAGCTTGAATGCTAATGGAAAAAGCTTTGTTCTGTTGTGAAATAGGGGGAAAGGATGGAATGAAACAGTGAAATAATCATTTGCCATTTGGGATTTGAACTGGTAAATTTACTACCATTCTACCATGGTACAATTCCATATTTATTGAAGATGACACAATGATTTTATCTTATTTTTTTATGTGGGTTGCATAGAATTCAATTTATTACTCTTTTCCAAATTGGCTGATTTAAGTATCTACTATGTAGTGCTATATAGCCAGTTGAAGTTCTCTCAGAAGTGATATCTCCAGATTAGGGCTGACAGCAGTAAAGTTCACTGAAAATTTTGCCCTAAGAATTGGAAAACACCACAAGGTGTTTAAGAATTTCACAGAGCAGGATAATATATAGATTTTTTCAAAATCCTTACCTCTGTAGCATGAATTCGATTTTCTATTCTTGACAATAATTTCAATTGCTAATGCTTCAATCTGTTGTGATAATAATGAATATGGAAACCAAAGCTTTCCAAAGTGAAATCTTTTTTCTTTTAGTCATTTGTACACTAGAATAAGTATTTATACATTGAGTGATTCAGTATGATTAAATCCTGTCAAAGCTGGGACTAATGCTTAAAACCCAGCTCATCCGTATATAGTCTGTAGATACAGATATGTTCCAGGAGTGGTTATGTTTCCAGGCACAAAAAGAACTTAAATTTGAGATATATTTCTTAGCCTGAAAATTGCCTTGATGCCTGGATATAAAGAGAAGTGCAAGCTAAGAAAGATAAAAGCTTTGGGGAGATCCATGTTTAAGAAAATTAACATCCTTACTCTGCTTAAAATTTAGGAGTTTAAAGTAGTCCTCAAATTTATGACCAATCTGATGTGCACGTATTTCTGACTTTCCCCAAAGTTTTTGCTCACTCACCTAGTAATCAAATGATTCTTTACTCTTTCCTCTGAGGGTACTGAACTTGTATTTCCAAAAGATTTCCATAGGAAACAACTTTTAAGAAGTGTCATGCCAGTGTGAAAGTTTCCTTCATTGTCCTTAGAAGAGTAGAGCTTTTTTTCTTTTTTTTCAGGAATATCTCAATCCTGGATTCACACACGACTCAGAGAAAGCTGACAATCTTCCTCTTTAGGAAGGACTTGGTTCCAAGTCTTAAGTAACATAACCATTCTACATTCAAGAATAATTGACTAAAACCTAATTCATGATGGAAAAGAGGCCATAACCACAGTTTTGCTCTTCTCCAGGCAGTTCTCTAGCAATTGTATTAAGTCTGTCTTTTACATGGTCTGGTTCAAAAAATTTCTAATTGTATGGTGATTTTGCTGTGGGATACTGGTTAAAGAGTATTTATCAACACATCTGGATTTCTGTGGTCAGGAGGTGGAACTTAGCAGTTCATTTTCTTCAAGGTAAATTTATCCTAGAAAAGTCATCTTCCCATAACTAATAGACTTTTTTTTTTTTTTTTTGGCTAAGGGGGACATCACTAATTTACTAGGTGGATTGATATGTTAAGATACCTAAGTTATTTATTTAATGGGAGGGCAGTGAAAGACAGAGAGAGATATCTATCTCAGGTAAATTGGCAGATCTTCAGAACTCTCTCTCTCTTCTATTGAGTACAGAGGTAATTATTTTAGGTGGACCGACTATCCGCACTGGGCTCATTGCCTGTAATTTCAGTAAGCACCTAATTTAAGTTTAGTACATTCTACCCATGATAAGCAAACTGCCTTTTTAAGTTTCCATTGATTTTAACTGAGAGTCAAGGTGAGCTATTTACAATACTTGTTCATGTAATGGTACACAGCATAGGATATATTATCTTGATTGCAAATTCTTCAATTTTCCTTTTTTATATATTGTGAATTTTTCCTGCTGAGAAAAGTAATTTCTCAGCATCTATTGTATACCGAGAAATATTTCTTGCATAATTCTATGCTTGCATTATATTTTTATTCCTATTGCAAATCTGGAAGATGGCATACTAAAACTTCAATAACAACCACCAGTTCATTGTTCTAGCTAACTTTTTTAAACACCATAAAAAAAAAAAAATTGCTTTCTGAAGGATACTTTCCAGCTCTTCTTCTCTCTTTTGCTTGTATTTATAATCTTCAGCCCATTCGCCATTCCAGGATGCAGTCTGAAAAACTGTGTTATATAATAAATATTTGTGGTCCAAATTCTAATTTCAGACTAATTTCAGAGAAAAGTTTTCAATATATCTTACAGAGTTCCATGTGCTGGAGAGTTCATGACAGGACCCAAATGCAATGAGAATATGTTTCTTGCATATGGTAGAACAAACTGCTTTATTAATTATATAGGAACAATATATTTAAACTGCTATATTTTTTAAGAGCATAGTGTTATAGCTGTTTATGTTCAGAAGTTTAATAGTCACCTGAAATGTACGCTGAACTCAAAACTAATTTTTTTTTTTTCATATTATCATGTTGCTCTTGTTGTTACTGTTTGCTTCAATAGTGTGTAAAATCTAAAAATGTAATTAGTTATATTGCTTGGGCCTGAGATTCTGAATGAAATATTTTCAAATCTAAAAATCCAACATAACAAGAAAGCTTAATATTGTCAACATTAAGATAGTAGGCCAGTATTAATTTTCAACATTTTCCTAAGAAATTTATCTTTTATAATGAAATATAATTCTTCGCTTTTCTCACTATATAAAGAAATATTAAAAAAAATTCACTGTAGTACAGACACACTGTCATCTGAAATAGTGTATATATAGTCCACGTGCAAAACAGTTGCAAGAAAGGAAAAGGTTTTTTCACATGATATGGATTTCTCCCTGTGAAGTGTTATGCATTCATTCTCATTAGCATTACGTAGCTCATATAATTTCATCGATTCTCATTTCCTCTTATTTCTTTATTTATTCTGGATACAACAGAACAAAATATATTTACAGTAAACAAATACTTTATTTATGAGGGTTCTTATGACTGTCTATCGTTAAAAGTGAAGCAAACACTACATTTAATAATCCTTATTCTAGTACTAGCTATGAAAGAGTACTGTGTGAAATTGATTTTTTTAAGCTATCAGGAGCTATTTTCCTTTCATAGGTGTAAAAGATATAGTTCAAAATTTTCTGTCATGTTAGCATGCTACATTTCAAGCGGTCAGTTACTTTTGTAGTATACTGCAGTGCTCCCTGAATCTGTTAAGTCAAAATAAAAAATAAAATTCCTTCCATATACATTTTCCCAACACTTTTCCCCCTCTTTTTTCAGGTTTTTAAATTATATTTTTTAATTAATGAATAATAGATATTGATATCAAGTTATCAAGTTATCAGTAAAATATATCAAATAACACCGTTATTGTAGATAAAAAACTGTACTCCATTGAAAGGCTTTTGCATTATTTTGCACCTGTACATTACACACCATGAAAACTAAAAAAAAATGGTATTAATTTAAATATGGGAAGTGTACTGACAGCAACCTGTAACAATTTAAACAGAGACTTTTTAACTTAGTTTAAATGTCAGTATTTCAGAGGAGTTACTCATTGTGTAACATGATAAACGCTTGTGACATATTTAAAGCCTTTATAGTTTTAATTTATTGTTCCAATCCTGAAAACACTTACACATTTGAGCAGCTTTAAGTATTCTGATATATTTCAGTAAAAATTCTAGTGTTGAAGCTTACTGATTTGTCTTCTTAGGCTTATATCTTGTTATGTCAAAAATTCACATAATAAACTCCATTAATATTTTATATTGAAAGAAACTGTAAGACATCCAATGGATTGTTTGTAAAGTATCACAGATTGCTAATACATCACTAAATTGTCTTTCAAAGTCAATGAAAAGCATACATTTTAGAGACGATGGTTTCAAAACAAAAAGGAGAATGAAGAATGATTCTCAGACATAGTGTTTATCAATGAGCAGTCCCTCAAACCAATTCACTGAAACAGATAGAACAGAACCCTCTAATTCTGCAGATTACATGAGTGGGAAAGTTTAAAAAATACATTTAAACAGGTCCTGTCAAATATTGCACTACTTAAAATGTTAATAATGCCTTTCTTATATAAAATATATATATATCAAAATTTCACTTATAATACATTTAAATATTTTCAAATATTAAAGTAGTTTGCATTTATGATTACGTTTATGTCTGTCATAAACCATCTGGGATAAGAACACATAATGTCAAATCAGATAAATTGTCCAAATCTATCATATTGCAATACACAAATAAAATTCTAGTTTAGAAACTAAATAATATTTTTAAAATGCAATAGTAGTCAAATAAATACATACAATTATGCAAAAGTAATCATATGTTTATAAAGAAAACGCCTTTCTTGTGAAGAAAAAGGTATTTATATGGAGAATTCAGTCAATTTTATATGAAGAAAACATCATTTGCATATAACCATTATGGATTTAATAGTACATGGCAAACATACATGCATCTTAAAGTTTTAATAAAGTTAATCTAGAACTAGGTTAAGTCTCATTGCAGTGAAAGATTTGAGTAGAATATTGTTAAGTTCAGTATAACTTTCACATCACAGGTTTTAAATTTATAGAGGACATGACTGTAGGATAATGAAGAAAAACAGGTTAGGGTGATAAGGAAAAGAGAAAAATCACTTAGATGGCACTGAACACTAAACATGGCATTCTATATAGCTGTTGACAGTCAGTGTTTCATGCCTTTACCAATTAGGCAATTAGGGAGGAACGTCTTTCTAGTTTCAATGGTAAAGGGTTATCAAAAGGTAACTGAAGCCTTGAAATATATTTACTTTTTTTTTTTTTTTAAACTGAACAAAAAGAGTTTTGAATATGTCATTCTCCAATAAGGACCTTACCAAGTTTTGTTAAGTGATCTCTGGCACAACATGTTTTCTTTGGAAACTATATAGACTATATATATAGTCTATATACATATATAGTCTATGCATACTATATAGTCTATATATAGAGAGAGACTATATGGAAATATAGACTTTCAAAAAAAAAATCTAGTTCCAAATATAACATTTACTTGTGCAATACCTTTGAGAAGTTGTAAAAGTGAAATAGGTTTTGATAAGTAATGAGCCAAGTTTAAATGACATGAAGTATAAGATACTGATTGCTGTGCAGTATTGATTACTACAATATTTTCTAATCACACTTAGTAAACAATAAGGGAAAGGCCAATTGCAATGTTTACTGTTTAATTTACATAATCTGTGAAGTTTTCCACAGATGAAAAATAGACTTCATTAACCCAATGCCTGGAAACAGATAACTTCATATTGATCATCAAGAATATATATTCTCTTTTCATGTAAAGGATGGGATGGATGGGATGTCTTTTTTTTTTTTTTTTTTTTGTGAATACATAGCATATGCTGTGCATATTATTTGAACAGATAAAAAGAAATCTACAATCACTATAGAGTATAGCTGAAGATTACTATACTGCTGCTTCTTCTATTATGAGACCTGCTTTTGGTTGTGCACCATGGTCTGACGAAAGGAATGACATGTTCATTCAACCAACATTGTTTACCCTTTCCTTCCCATGTGGATTTCAGCACCAGTTCTTGCCATTCCACCAACCCAGCACCTTCACGTTTTGTTCACTAGTTCTGCTATGGCTCCATGTCAGCATTCCCAGATAAAAACAAATCAAAACAACAACAGCAACAACAACAACAAACCAACACATTCGCAACTATTTATCTGACTTCTGTTTTTGTATAATATTAAATAACTGTCAGCCTGCACACAAACTGTAGAAAACTGTCAATGACTGTCAAGTGCTGCTTGTCTTAACTTGTCAAAAATGCCTGCTGTCCCTACTTTATACCTGGACCTTCACAGTGCAATTGTCACACACTTGGCCTTCACACATTAATTTCCCCTTTAATTTTTAGCATAACAATTTCATCTATAATTTCTGCAATTCTTTCCAAGCTATTCGGAGTTCTGGATGTTCGTTTCAGGTTTAGCTATGATTTAATACCCTTCACATTTCACAACACATTCTAATTTCCAGACCTAGTCCACAGAAATCTTTCTGCAAACAAATCAATTTTCTTTCCCTCATCCAAAGCCCCTGGATTTATATCTCTTCCTTCATCCTATTTTTTAAACAATGTTCCGTGATGAGTCAGTGTCTTTGATTTATTAGAAATAACAGAATGAAGACCATAAACTAAAAAGATAGTCATATAGAAGAATAAAGTCAAGGATTTTTGTGGTAATCTTGAAGTAATGGAACAGAGGACTTGCCCAACACATATTGGAAATTAAGAAAATAAAAATTGTTGGCTTCTGTATTTTAACTGAACATAAAATGTGTTTGTCTAAGATGAAGATACCGGTGCACACTAACCTGTTTGGTACATTTACTACACTCTAGGTACTTTGAATTACCTTGTGTGAACACTCTAGTGTAATGTATTATAGCTCTCAATTAGTGTAAGAGATAACATTACATCTTAATTTGACCTATTATTTTTATGAAATAAAAAGTTACATGAGTTTCATCAACCAAAAATCCTGAAACTTTGGAGATAGTGTTTAATCTCACCTCAGAATATACAGATAACCAAAGCCAACTTGAAACAGATATGGAGCATCTTTACCTGCATATTAAAGCATACCTCGATCAGCCTTGAATTGCAAGAGTACAGATGTTAGTAAAATAGTTATAACTGTTAATCTTATGTATTTCTGACAATATGCGTAGATGATGGTCTCAAAAGAGCAATGTGTAAGTGCTTTGCTCAATAGATTTTTTTCCCATTTATTCTACCTAGAGAACAATGCGAACTGAATATTTCTTTAAATCCCAAAGCCAGTTTATGTTAAGTTATGTTAAAGTTGCATTGTGATGAAATGTGATTTTATTTCTTGCCTCATAGGAATAATATACCACATGAGAGAAATGGAAGAAGGCAAATGATCTTAAACAACATTCCATAATGATGTTGGGAACTATTGACTAGCAAAGGTTTGATTACAGGCAAACTATGGAAGGCATAATTGGAAAAAGATTAAAAGATGTGTGAGTCAAGATAGACCAGTAAAAATTCAACATTACTTTTTCAAAGAGGTGTCATGTCTTGGACTCCTGTTAAGTATCTGAGGAAACAACAAGAACACAGATAAGGATAGTAGCATTGCAAAAGCTTTCTTTTGTTTTCAAAAAGCTTTTGGTAGAATCTCAATATAAATTTTCACAGAAAACAAGTTATCGTGGAATAGGAGGGAAGGTTGTCTTATGGATTTATAGAAGACTAAAGAGGAAGCAGAGACAGAATTCATTAGCAGTTTTTAAAAGGAAAAGAGGTTTCCCAAGCTCTGCTGTTTATCTTATTTGCTTATCACTCAGAAAAAAATAAAATAAAATAAAATAAAATAAAATGTAAAAAGTGATAAAGTTTGTCTATGATACCAAATTAAGTGAGACAGCCAATTCTTGAGAAGTCTATAAGAACAGAAGAATTTCAGAATTCTTTCAGGTGGAAAATAGTCCATATAAGTATGTAACTTAGTTACGAATAAGAGTGATGTAATCTCAAATACCTGTTGCACTTTTAGAAGATTTGGAATGTAAAAATACAGTACGGTTCTCTACGATTAGGTAAGTTTTGGTAAGAATTCACGCATTTGATTTGAAGTACAAAGAAGGCAACTGATAACTAAAACTAAACTAAAACTAAAAACTAAGACTAAAACTGCTGTCATTAACTGACCTTAATTTAAAATGGATCTGTTTAATTTGAAGGATCCAAATATAATAATCAGAGTTGCATTTTATTCTCTTAATGAAAAGCTAATCTAAATACACATTGATGATGTGTGATTTACCACTACTGTTCCTGTAGACAAGTCTGAAAATCCCAACCCATATTTACTATTCTTGTTAGCGAAGATTTTTTCCTTTTCCCCTAAATTAATCCTGTTATATATATTTTATAAACTCATACTTGTAGAACTAAATATGAACATTTTAAATAGAAAGTACAGCTTCCTATTATGCTTCCATAAAATAATCAGAAGCTATTCTTAGTAACAGGAGTTTAAACACCTTTTAACCTCGAGTGTCAAATTTCTGACATATCTCAGTGCACTAATTTATGTTTTGCCACATTCTTGCATGTCTTGACAGCTTAAGGACACACCTTCTAAAAAGATTAAATCTAATTTTAAATAGCTATTTTATTAATATAAGTTCTTTGGACTTGCAGCATGATTTAAATTAACTGGGTGTTTAACTATACTGTAAATGAATGAAAACACAAGCTCTCAATTATAAGCATATCAAATAAATGGGACTGTTTTCCTTTTTGATAACTGTTAGGGGCCAAAAACCTTTAGTAGCTGCAAATAACCTGATCTTGAAATTTACAAGTATTAAGTAAAACAAAGTGCTGCTTTATTCTTTGATTTCTTATCTGTGGGCTTCCTTGTGCCATACCTGAACGTGGCTCTGGGTCTAAACATGGTAATTTGATTCTCTGCTACATCCCATGAAGTTACCTTAGAATCTAGCTATTTAGGAGCTTATAGTTGTTTTTCTTATTGTGGCATATTCATTCCAGAGGAGATGTTATATTTATTCATACTTTTATTAATAAATTTATGATGGTTGTGTTTTATTTTTCCTTCAGAATTACAGCTCTACCACAGAAGACAAACAAAAGTTGTAAGAAAAAAATCTGGAATTGAGTACTATATACTTAGGTATATACTTAGATTAAATATATAACCATCCAAACTTTTTCTCAACATCTGCCCAAGCCCTGAGGTTGCTCACAGGCCATACTCTCCCTGCCCAGAACTCCTGAGGCTCCCCCCACCCTGCCTACGACCAAAGACCCCATGTCACCCCCAGGGCTGTCAGCCCTGCCCCAGCAAGGCCCCAGCAGGGTCAATCTCTGGCCATAGGTCCCACTGAGCCAGGCCCACCCATGGGCCCACTTCCCGGCTTGGCCTTGGCCTGTCCCTGTCACCAGAGAGGTGCTAAGGTCTAGGGCCGCCCCAGTGCCCCCCGGTGCTACCCTGCTCCTGGCTGGGGTAGTAGGACAGGCCCTGCCTGCCAGGCCGTGTCCTGCTGCCCCCATGGGGTGCCCCCACCAGTACCAGCCCCCGTGGCACCGTAACAACCTGGGAGCAGCATATTTCTTCCTTTAGTGAAGAGGTTTGGATTTTGGTAATAAAAATGACAGTTCAGAAGGGATGATAAGCCTGGCGACAGACTAGTGGTAGGTATATTTGTGCTGTGGGGAATTGGAATAAAGTCAGAAGAGCAGCAGATTTCCTTTTAAACCAGTTAATATGTGCACAAAGTAAATTAAATTAATATTGAACTGCATCATTCTTAAAGTGTCTCCATGATATTTTTACTTATTTCCTAGTTAGTAAACACCTGCAGCTGAATCACAGTATGCTGTCCCATAACTCCAGCATCTAAAACATGTGCTACCAATAAAACATCTGTAGATGCATTCAATAAGGGCCACCCCTTCATGCCAGTATAAGATGAATGGAGAAGTTTATGATGAAAGGTTTGTGGTCTGGCAGAGAAGGAGGAATTCTGGATTAGCCACTGAGTGCAAGATGTTTTCATAGCAACTTATTGTGATTAAAATTGCAGTTGATATATTTTCCATGGCTAATCTTCTACTTGGTGCAAGAGGTATTCAGTAATAAGCTAATTGAAGGACTGACAGGTAGATTGCACAACTAGCTCTTTCTTTGATCCTGTACCTTTTCTGGTGAATTTGATTCAACACATTACTATACCAATGGGGAGATAACAGTGGCATGAGACTGGTGAAATGCATGATAATCAGGTTTGCTCAGACACCGCAGTTAGTGCAAATGATGATGAGTAAGTTGCTACTTATTGCATTGCTCTGGATGCAAAATATTCTACTTGCAAATTATGTACAGTGTGTTGTAAATTCATGAAAAATCTAATGTTCAAAATCAATGGACCCACACAGCTACAAGCCAAAGATATGCACATTTTATCACAGTTTACATTCAATGCTCAAATTAACATCCTGTTGCTTAAAAATATCCTTTGCCAAGTATGTAAGGAGGCATCTTTGGTATCAGTGTTGTTGTGCTGGAGTGTTAGATGAGTGCAATTCTTTCATATCTTTGGGGAGGAGAAATCACAAGGATGACATCTAAAGATAGTGGGACACCAACACTGAGTTTTACTTCCTTTCATCACTGCTGGTTGTTGTCTTTTTGTTTCTCAATGCCCCCCCACCCCCCACCCCAGCCAGTGACAGTTTAGCCTCACAAAGTTGTGCAGGAAAACACTTCTGTGGATATTTTCGTCATGGAAAAACAAGATACTGTGTAAATACTCCATGCTAAGTGAAAACTAAAGCTTATGTCAGGCTTCACGAAGCACACAAGGCTCTGATTTTGTATCATTAAAGACTCATTATCTCTTTTAACTTCTGTTGAAAGCATTCATCCATAACCATAGCTATCACTGAAACAATAGAAGCTACTAGATCAGTAAATCAGTAATAATGCATTTTTGCCAGTTTAAAAAGCCTTTAAGGAATGGATTGGATTTCACAACATAGGGTCACAAAAAGCTCATATACCAGGAAAATATGGAAGGTTATTTCTTAATAACTTAAAAAAAAAGCAGGTGAGAGAGAGAGATGCAATGCTTCCTTAGTTCTACCTTTCAATTTGGGCTTTAAATTTGACTTTGGGTTAAACTTTATTTCCAGAGAACAGGAATGTAAACATTTTTAGTGCTAAATCCTGAAGAGAAAATTCTTGAATGGAACATAATTAAAAAAATCTCAATCTCAATATAGTGACTTTACCATTTTCTTCTGAATTAATATATAGTCTTCAGGCAGCAAAACTCTCCTTTGAATTCAGCAGTGGATTATACAAACAGTAATTTCTACATTTGCAAGTGTTGTTTACATTTTCATTATATCTCTGCTGTATTATCTGCTGTCTTGATACAGTTTTCAAGCTCATAGCCACTTTAATCTGCTCCTGCACTCAGCATATTTGAGTGAGCTTGTTGGCATAAGGGAATTTTGAAGGTTATATTGCAGTACATTAATCAACGGAAAATGAAATGCACTTGAGACATGATCAGCCAGTTTTAATTCATTGCAGAAAGTTATAGATACCAAAATGCATTTAATGTAATCTGATCTCTTTATTCAAACTTGAATTTATGAGCAATTCAGCAGAAGTAGAATGACAACTTTGTTTTAAAAATAGTGGCCTATATTGAATGCCATTTAAATGTATCTCTGACATATTTACATTTATCAAGTAGAGAAAAGTAGAATCTTTGAACATAAATTTCTGTTTTCACAGAAAAAGCAGGGGAATAAGATTCTTTCATTTCCTGCAATACAATATGTCATTATGATGCAGGTCAGGTTGATGATAAATGTTAAATAAATCCTCTGCATTTGGAGGCCTGTAAACAGGTTAGGATCCTGGAAGACTGTTACTGTTGTTTTTTTTTTAAGAAAGAAATAAATAACATCAGTGTTCACTGTTCTATAAAAGGCTACTTTGTGTCTGCACAGCAAAACTGTATTTTAATCCTGTCTGGCTGAATATTCTTAGCTCAGCATATTAACAAACAAGGGTCTACAACTTGTTCTCTTCCTTAGAAAGGGAAAAACACAGGGGAGTGTAAAAGTTTTGATGAAATATCTGGGGAAAATGTGTTAATACAAGTCATTTTAGCAATTATTCTTCCTTTAACATTTAAAATTTTATTTCATATTTTGTTTTACTGTATTTCAAAATATACAATTTCACCTAAACTAGTGCTTTCAAACTGAAGTATTTTTGGTAAAGATTTTTATTCTGGTTTGGTATGAAAATCAATATCAAAAGATCAGAATTCCAAGAGAAAAGAAACTTTTGCAACCATCTCTTCACTTCAATGAGTAACTCAGAAGTTAAGTGAGTTTCTCAAGGTCACAAAGGAAGTTATGTTTATACCCAGGAAAAAAACCTGAATGGTCTGATACTCATGTCAGTGTTTTATTGACTAGATTTTTTCTTTTCATCTTTCTAACTATGCAATCTAAAGTGTCCTGAAAGAGTGAGACATCTGATACCTGTGAGTGAGATTAATTAAAAGCTCAAGTACTTAACAATCTTTAGTATGCTAGACTATTATAGATGTGAGTTGGTTTATAAACAGAAGTCTTAACTTTCCTATTTAAAGTTCATTTAAGTATCCTCTCTAAAGAGAGTTTGCTAGCTTTTTTGTATTTATATGTTGATTCTTCTATGCATAATTATGTGGTTATATAAACTGAAACTATTGTGTATTTAAACATTAGATGTTGATTTGATTTATATATCTGTATTTTGGCCTTTCCAGAGGGTGAGGGAAAAGTAACACAGTAGGGTTCTGCTGTGTCTCTGAGTGGCTCGGACTACAAAGAGCAAAGGTATAGCTTAAATGAAAGTTTCTCTGTTGATTTGGAGAAACCAAAACAGGGCTCTCAAGAAGCAAATTACTCTAATGATAACTCTAGCATGATTAAGTAAGCTCAGGGTTATGCAGACACATTTTCTTTAAAAACTAAAATATGCTCAGAAACCCTTCTGTGTGAGGAACATAAATCAATGAATAGTATGATTCATTACTGCTTTAAGAAAGCAGGAGGAGCTTATCAAGCAAGAAATTAGAAAACAAATGAAGAAACCTTAGAGAAGGAGAAGTAATTTTTTTTTTTTTTGGTTTTTGGTTTTGTTTTCCAAATCTAGCAGGTGTATTGTTACTATTTTCTAATTGTTTTGTAAATTGAATTCTCTTTTCCACCTACTATATAGTTGCCAGAGTTCTCAGGCAACTTTGGTTAGATAACTGAAAGCCTACTGTTTAATATCACTTGAGACAAAGACATCACTTATAGATCTTCTCTAAAGATATTAATGGATTATCACCATTCCACCCACAACCCTCCAAGTATGTGTATTTGCTATCACCCAGCTGAATGCTATATGCTGCAGATGTCCTTCTCAGCTCCTTTCTCTTTGGTCAGTGTTGTTTTATGTTGTATATATATTTTTAATTATTATTATTTATTTATTTTTTTTAAGTATTGAGGCAGCATTTTCATTGTATGTGTGTTCAATTAGGCATATGCACCTGGATCTCACACAGCTTCAATCAAGAGTATCAATGAAATTCACTGTTCTGCCCAGGAGTATATAAAGAATATAATTAATATAGCCTGTTCTCCGATTTGCATCTCATGAGAACTGTGGTTGAAATTTTCCCAGACTCTGAGGAATGCAGGACATCTTTTTTTGTGTGTTTGCCTGGTCTCTGAACTCAAACAGAAGATGTTCATCCACTTAAAGCAATTGGTGAAGATAGTTTAGGGTAATCTGCTTGATTTTATATTAAAATGCATTAGTGCTCTTACATGATGAGTAATAACTAGTTTAAAAGATATTCTTTAACCTGTATATCAGCTGTAATTAGAAACATGATTCTCATTGAGCTAAATATAGCAAAGCTTTTCTCTTGAAATATGATACAATATAATTTCCTTTTATTCTGCTTTACCTTCACTGTATTTTATATTGTTTGTAGAAGTAAAAAGGACGCTCAATACAGCTTAAAATATATGGTGACAAAGTTGCCTCTTCAGTATATTTGAATATTTTTGATCCGCCAGGCAAGTCAATGATGAACGTCATGTGGCCATTCTGTAGGTGCTCTAAAACTATGCCCAACTTTAGCCCTTACTATTAGCTATTAGTTAAAATGTCTTAGATTTGAATTTCTGGTTAGTTTGCTCTTTCCTGTTCTAAGAAGAAAAACAAGAGAAGGTAAAAATCTGTTTGATTGGTTAGGTAGGCCTCTGGTCTGCTGAAGGGTAAGATAATGGAGGTGCAGTGGGAAATACCCCTTTTGCTCTGCCTGGATGCTTTTGTTTGAGGAAGTGCAGCAGACGTGGTATCTGTGTCCCTTAGCCATGTCAGGCTTAGCCCTTGTATAATGTAGACAGAGCCAACAGTGACAGCAATTTCATTATTTCCTGATTCCCCAAAGTACTGTATTATGGCCAGATTTTATGAGATGGAACAATGCATTCAAATATTACTGCAAGCCACTGGGAGATGATGAAGTGTGAGGGCTGGTTGGCTGGCTTGTTTATTATTTCACACTTCCCCAGTTTGGGCTAGGGAGTTTATTGCATTCAGAAACTCTGTGAGGTCCCCATCCCCAAAATATTTTGGTCTAACTCTTCACAGGAAAATGCAGAAGCAACAGGATGGTGATGATCTGAAAGTAAGATTATTGACTTGGTGATAGCCTGAAAGAATTATTTTTTTATTTTGCTATAAGATGGCTATTTGAGTTTATTCCATTTGCTATTTTTCCCCAGTAAGAGGAAACGACACAGTTGTTTTTGTTTTAGACTTTGATGATGTATTTGAAAGAGAAGTTATAATTTAGGTTTACCTTGCATAAGTTTTATATCATTTAAGTATATATCTAGGTATCTGAAAATTCAAAAATAGGTTTCAAAATCCTGCCTGGTAATACAAGCCTGCAAAATTGTGTTCACATTATAAAAACAAAACAAACTGAATTTTAAGTTAAAAGGATGGAAACATTGTGTAGGTCCAGACTGCTCAGGACATGCTCAACCTAGACCTTACTGCTAATTGTTAGCATAATCTTAGAGCAGTGTAGAATGTCCCTATCAGTGCAATAATAATGTTTTTGTTAGTTTTTTTTTGTTACACTGGAGTGATGCATTGTGTTAGTAAAGACAGAGACATCACATTTAGTCACAGAATCATAGAATCACAGAATGGTTTGGGTTGGAAGGACTCCTAAGGACCACCCAGTTCCACCCCCCTGCCATGTGCAGGACACCTCCCACCAGACCAGGCTGCCCAAAGCCCCATGCAGCCTGGCCTTGAACACTTCCAGTGATGGGGCACCCAAAGCTTCTCCGGGCAGCCTGTTCCAGTGCCTCACAAACTTCTGAGTGAAGAATTTCTTCCTTATTTCTAATCTAAATCTGCCCTCTTTTAATTTAAAGCCATTACTCCTTTTGCTATCACTACACCCCCTCACAAGGAGTCCCTCCCCAGCCTTCCTGTAGGCACTGGAAGGCCGTTATAAGGCCACCCTGGAGCCTTCTCTTCTTCAGACTGAACAGCCCCAGCTGTCTCAGCCTATCTTCATAGGTGCTCCAGCCCTCTGATCATCCTTGTGGCCCTCCTCTGGACTCTCTCCAGCAGGTCCTTGTTCTTCTTAAGTTGGGGGCCCCAAAGCTGAATGCGGTATTCCGGGGGGGGGGGGGGGGAGGGTCTAGAAAAAAATCTTTAATTATATTTTTCTAGTTTGAGCTTGCTACTTGAATTTGGATCTTCTGAAAAGTATATTTATTTTTCATATCAAGGTAAGGCTACAAAATCAGATGCCTCTCCTGAATAACTGCATATCATACTGTCCCAACTACCTATGAACACAGAAATAGCTTTTATTTACTCTAAAGCACTCTTGAAAATATTTTTCTGTTTTGGAAAAAGGCTAACAACTGTTCTAAAAATAAAGGATTGTGTTGACTTTTAAACACTTTGTGACGTGTACCCTAGTATTTTTATTACCATTAGCTGGGATTTATTACTGCAAAGGATTATTGGAACACATTCCATATTATTAAGACAATCTTGGATTTGTATCTCATGTATTTATTTGTACATATAACTTGTTCAGAAGATTTATTTTGTATATGCCTGATACTAAGAGATGTTAAGCATCTGTAGTTAACATTGAATTCAGCAAACAAAGTCTGCACTGAACATAGCACAAAGTAATAGAGGTGATGCTGATCACTGTTTTAAACCCTGGTCAGCTTATCTGTAGTGCAGCTAAAGATCTACAGCTTTTCTTTCTACCAAGACATTTTATTTTTCACTTTCTTGCAATAAAATTAGGGTTAAAAGAATAAGCAACAAAATCTTTTTTATATATCAAACAATAGAGGACAACTTCAGATATGTGAAAAGATTAAAATGCTCTTGGGACACACCAACTCAGACCTATATTAATGTAAACAATGATTACGTGAGTTTGGGAAACAATTTCTCTGTTTTAGTCATGAGATACCAGATGGTAAAGACTGAGATCAAACAGGTTTTGGTCTGCAGAGAATAGAGCAGCTGCAAATGCATGAACTGGCATTGACACTGGTTGTGAAAACTGACATCACTCTTCTGCCAAATTGCTGAGGCGCCCTTCAAAACTGGAGAGGCAGTTGCAGAGAATCAAAGATAAGTCAGGTCATGGCAGACATGGTTTGAAGAACTGTTCAGATTTAGAAGGTGCTATTTCAAGACAGTTTCCTACTCTGTAGAAGGGAAAAAGTAGAGCTGATGCAGCTGTCACTCACTGAGTTACAGTCACTTATTCTGTGCACATATCTTCCCTGGTCATCAGCAGAACCCTGTGAGTTCTGGAGGTGCTTTAGTGTAATTCCCAACCAATTATTTCTCAAAAAAGTGCCTGTAGTATGGGAAATTTTCTGAGGTCCAAACAAAATGGACTGGCTTTGTACAAAAGGTAAGGAAAAATTAATATTTGATGAAATGCACTGAGTTTAATGATGATGTTTCTCAGCAAAGAAATTCAAACTCCCATGTAGTTCTCTAATGTTCACTACTGTTCACTAACATTAGCAGGAGTAAATTTGCTGGACATTTACCGTATCAAGGTGACAAATGCAATACTCTTAAAATGACATTACGGTATTTACTCAAATATTATGTTAAAATCAATCAAACAACACCTTTCTGACAGTGTAGTTTGCCTTCATTTTATTTAGCATTTTTGGCATTCTGTGTAAAGATCTAATTTTCCATAGTAGTTAGACTGTATCACATCACAACAGTTGTTAGAGCATAGGTATCTAACCTTTGCACTCAGTGGAACAATGTTCCCTCTAGGCCTTCAAAGCCACTGCATTTAAAGCATTGAAGTATCTGTATATTGATCAGAATATACCATAATCAATATTGCAGTCTGTTCATACACAGTCTGCAAGTACTTTTCAACAAAGCCATTTTCTCATTGTTTTTTCTTCTTATGGATTTTTGCCTGGTTAAATTCTTATTTAAAAATATACTTTTTTTTTTTTCTGTAGCTATTCAGAACTTTAGTCCTCTAAACATTATTATTTTTTTTTTCTCTCATGGTCTTCCAACATTTTAGTGGAAAGCTAAAAGATAATGTTATCAATTAACAATACTCAATTTTACTGAATAGCTTCATTTATTTCAATTGAGAATGCTCATAAATTGCAGCTTTCCACAGATGTTTTGTCTCTGCTCCTACATGCTCTGTCTTGCATAGAGAATAATGTAACAGTTGAAGAAAAATAAGCCCATAACTTGCTCCCAGGACAGTATCTTATGCAATATTCAGATGTTAATCCATCTGTAACTTCGAAAGACAGTACACACAGCCCTTTCTGGTCCTTAATCAGTGAATGTCAGCAAGCTGAGAAAATCTCGTCATCTACCCAGAGTCTTGAAGGAGTATATATGCCTGGTATCCCTTGTCTGATCACTCTCGAGAGGACTGTTCCTTCTCGTTCTGTTTTCCTGAGATGGATGTAATAAGTACTGAAAACTATTACGTTCTTTTATAGTTGCTCTGTGAAATGCAGGAAAATAATTTAACAAAGTTTGTATTTCCATTATTTTCAGCTTAATAGAAAGGTAGTGGCATTAGCATACTGTAAATAATAAATTGTCTTTAACTGGAAAATAACTGAAGTACACAAGTGATAAGTAAAGCTTCTGTTTATGCCCTGTATGCTTAATTCAAATAACTTCAGTGTTGTTACTGGTGTTCAGAAGCATGGGTTATTCAGGTTTCAGCTTGGTATTTCACTAAGGTAGGGAAAATAAAGTTAGTTTCCTTTGATGAAAGTAGGAATCTTGATATTCCTATGTGAAATGCACTTAATGAAAGGATCTGATCTGACAAGAACTGATTGAACTCTTTCAGCTCACTTTGACTGAAAGTGAACTCTAACAATTACTGTTGTTTTCTGCTTATGAACTTTTCTTGAGTTTATCTTATAAATCTTTTGTGCATAATTAGTTGATTATGTTATATAGTTGTTTAATTTTATGTAAGAATCCATTACTAGTGCTTGCTTGATTCTTACTGATTCTTTATGCTCTGAATTCTGTACCCCTGGCATTTGATAAAGTTTGTTAACAGTGCACCAGCATGGAATTCTGTATTTCTCTTTCGATGTATTTCTCTTGAAAATCCAGTACAGACTGACAAGAATTGAGAGAACTCATACATTTTGTCAGGGAGCAAGGCTTTTATGAGTGCAGCTTGAACACATCTGTGTCTTTGCCAATATATAGCCAAAAGACAAAATGCAACATGAGATTTTTATACATTCCAAGTCCCATCTGCCATGAAAACACACTTATCTTTGTGGCTACAAGTTTGTTATTGATCCAAAATGGTAAAGAAAAAAAAAAAAAAAGAAAAAAAAGGAAAAGGATAGCAGAAACATTACTAGAAAAAAGGCAACAAAGGGGAAAAATGCAGGGGAGAAAAGAACCATAAATCCATTCTTTTGTTGTTCTTCCAGCTGCATCTGTGAGTAATTGTCACAGTTACTAGTCAAACTGTATTTGACTTGTTGCCAACATGAATTTTCCAAAAACCAAATGTAAACAAACTCTGCAAGTGCTTCCTCATTTGCCAAGCCAGTAATTATTTACTTTGTTTGGGCCTAGTATTACTGTCAGTTCAGCTTTGCAGTCTGTAATGTGTTTGCTAATGAAACCATGAGGTCTAAAGCTATGTATTAACCTTGTCACCCTTCAATTTTGAGCTCAATAAAGTTGTACCATGGTTTTGTAAACTGGGGTTGAAGGATAGGCAAATGATTAATTATATTTTCTGTTTTCCTTTATCTAAGTAAATTGTTCATCCTTAAATCTGCCTTGCATTTAAGGTTAATTCACTGAATCTGAAGCACTGGGAGGATGTATCATGTAGAATGGTTATAATTACCATTTGTACTCCATATCTGAAAGCTGGCAAATATGCATAACCATACTTCACTTGATAATGCATGAAATCATCTTACAATGGTAACTTGGAGATAGTAAATGTGTAGCAAGTGGATTGGAGGCACTCAGCTGGGGGAACAGTACGAACATTTAGGTTGAATTTGGGTTGAATGTTTAGGTACTACATTTTATCCTTGGCAAGAAGGATGCACATGTGTTATGTTTGCTTGTTGGTTAGAATGGTGGATTATGGGTCCATTAATTCTGGTATGGGAAATTAATATCAGGGATGAGTATTGAGTATCATTTCACTACATAACACACACTGAACAGAATTAACGTAAATAAGCATGACTACTAATTTTTACTCTTAAACACTGTGGTTTTATTGGGAGTTGATTAAAGTTAGACAATCAAATTGATTAGCACAGAAACAAACTCTTAACCCCATATGACCAGATCACCGGAACAGAAAACATTCAATTTGTATATGATGTGTGCTGAGATTTTATGACTGTGAATTGTGGTCGAAGCCTCCTTTTTCCATCCTTTGGTCTTATGGTCATGTTTCTTGCTGTATTCAGTGCTGGGTTAAAGCCACTTGATCTGTCTACTGTAATGTAAGTCTTTAAACAGCCATGAGGTACTCTGAGAGTGGGCAGATTTTAGTGTGTCACAATGTAATCCTGGCTGCGCCCCTTCTCCTAGAAGGAGATTCATTTTCTCCTGAAAAAAAGAACGTTGGACTGTATCAGTTTTATGCTGCAGAAAGACTTATGTTGTATAGGTGATCCTAGATGAGTTAGGTTATCCTCTAAAGTGTTGTCCTACCAAATAATACTTTGATAGAAATCTTTTTTTTTTTTTTTTTTTTTTTTTTGTGGAAATTCCCTTTTGCTACTTATGTATTCAAATACCATACAAGATGAAATACTGTGAATAAAACCTTGTACATAATTTCTGATTCAGATTCTAACTTCTGATCAGAACCATTAAATAGGCTAGTGGAATCATTGCAAATGGAAAATCTTTTGAAATTTCTTAGGATATTTGTCCATGGAATAAATTATTAGAATAAATGTGACTTGTAAGAGTATAATGTGACATGTCACCAAACAAAATAATGCAACTCAGAACTTGAAGTGCATACCAGAATGATGCTAACAGCTAAATAAAAGCTGTTCTAGTGGTGATCTACGGCCATTAGCTTTGTTTTGAGGGATTCTTGAGTAGAATCAAGAGCAGAGTGATCATAGAAGCTTACGATGTAAAAGATGGCTAAAGAAAGCTTCTTGGTCATTCAGTTTTCAGTTGCCAGAAGGGTTTCTTGCAACAACATGTGCCACGAAAAGCTGAAAATATTCATATCCTAAGGACTAGACTAGTGACCTTAAATCTTTATTCTGGATGGCTTCATATGGATATAACCTAAGATCTAAAACTGTTTCTAACTCCAGTGTAATGCAAATAATACAATAACGAGCATTTACCTTCTGTGAAACGGCTGTTTGGTTTTAAGTCTAAGTGGTTTTAAGTGGTTTGTGATCTAGAATTCAGAATTTTATATAGCTCCATATGACATTTTCCTCAGTCCTGCTCTTGCTGGAAAAAATTCTTCATATAAAATGTGTTTTTTTTTTTTTTTTTTTACTGATAAAATAAGCAAATTGTGTTTTGAAGATTTCATTTTTAAAAAGTTTTAATTTGGGTGAAAGTTAATATATGTGATTAGAAACTGTTGAATTTTTTTGCTTGTTTTGTTATTTTTTGCATCATAGAGTTCTGTCTCATGCTTTTACTATTTCATTTCATGGGTTTCTTTTGAAGGTTTTTTTTGGCTTGTAAGCCAAAGTTTTACACTTGAGTCATACAAAAAAATCCTCCTCTGCAACACAAGTGTACACAAATCACTGGCAGAGGCTAAATTGTGGATAATTGGATTGAGCTATGAGCTTAAAGATGAAGGGGACAAAAGCGTGTCCCAAAGCTGCATTTGACAGTCTTAGAGTCTTATCTGAGGATGTTTTACACCAGGCTTGAAGACTGTATTTGTTCACAGTGATTTGTACAATCTACAGTGACATTTTATTTGAGCTGGAGTCATCCAGACAAACCATAACATGCATTTAGCTCTTTCTTTTTTTTTGGTTTTGATGAGCTATCATAGCAAAACCCTCTGTAGAAGGTTGCTTGAGAAACACAGATTTAAAATGTTGAGATGAATATTGTAATCACTGATGATAAAGGCACACAATGAACTGCAATGGTAAACTTTTATCAGAGGTAGCTTATAGAAGAGATCTGTGTTAGGAGTCAGGTTCTTTCACAGGCAACGCTTGCACATCTTTCATAGGGAAAAATATTATTTTACTTTAGCATGTATGCTTTGCCAAATGAATCTGTAAACTTCTTAAGGACATTTGATCATCCTTCAGAGCATCTTTATTTGCAATAGAGGTAGCTGGAAAACAAACATTGGCTTCTTCTGTTTGCCTGTAGTTACTGTTTTAAAAGGAACCAAGTTGGAAGCTTTTACAAATTACTGTACTTTACTGACACAACACATATGTAACATGGAAAGAATTTCTCTCTGCAAATGTTTGCCATGGTAAAATGCCTCTGAATTTTCCCTGCTCCATAATGTTTCTTTTAAAGTTATTGCTAAAGTAATTAGTCAATCAAGATAATCTATACAATTATCTATGCTGATCTTCATGATAATACAATGTTGTTCTCACCGAAGCCAGTGGTACAAAATCCCATAAGGCAAAATTAGGTCCCATGTCTACTAGGTTTAGTGTATGTATTGGTCAACAGACTGTAACATTTGTATATTTATCCTCTTCTCTGTAACATTTTTTCCTACAAAGCATTTTTGGAGAAAGTCAGCAGATGCTGAGATTAGTAGGAAGTTTTTGATAGCATATATATTTCTTGAGACTAATGCAGATTTTACTGACATTTTTAGAGATGATATAATACCGTAATATGAATTAATTAATGTTAATTAATTAAAACACCTAAGCATGAATTAATTTATTATTGAATTAATAAAAAAGAAAAAAAAAGATTTTTGAAAGGCTATTTTAAAGGAATCTGAGGTTTTAACTTCATAAAATGGCACTCATTTTTGAGTACCTTTGTTTGGTTCAGAGCTCACAAGCGTCTTACATTATGGATCTCCTAGTATAAAGTCAGTTCTCTTACCATCACCAAGACTAACCAGTGGTGCCCTATGCAAAATCAAACATTTACACAAATGTGGACTGTTCTTCATATGACAATGTCTATGGCAGAATTATTTGACAGGACAAATGTGGAACCAATTTATTTTACCCTCCAGATGGATTTTTTAAGAATAATTTTTAATTGATCAAACCCCACATCACTAATCCAACTGAAAGTGCCTATTTGTCTTTAAGTCTTGAATGAAACTTCAAAGTGTTTCAGTTATTGCTCTAATTGCTAATTGTAATAAATCATACTGAAGAAAACAGAGATCCTAAGCAAGGTCAGGGTGCCACTGTGACAATAACTGTCCAAAATATACAGTGATAAATATGTCCTCTCCGATGACCTTATAAACAAGAGGATGATGCTGACAAACAGGAAAAAAGGAAGTAATACTGCTCACATGATAATGATCTGAAGCATGTACTCTCAAAACTGATTGATTTGGAGCGTTTCAGTAGCTGAGATACTTCTCAAGGACTTGGTTTTCTAGCAGTACTGTAATATTAAGCCTGATAGTATCAGGAAGCTTAAGTTGAATAGTCAAAACTCACTAGGTAGTTTTGAAAATGTTGCCTTTTGCAACTTTCCTGTGGTAAAAAAAGGACACTGATTCAAGATCAGAACTGGTCCCAGTTAGTTTCAGTTCTAAAATGACCATAAGCCTATTCTTTGTATTGTGTCTTTTCTCCTAAATGGGACATCTATATAAGTCACTATTTCTTTCTGTTCATATTATCAACTGCATTTTTTCTAATTTGGAAGACAATATATACAGTACTGGTATAATGTCATATAACAATAATTTGTATCACTCTCTCAATAGTAAACACCAACTATTGATAAATGGAGTGTTCTCTTTTCCCCTGCTGAGCTGGGCACTTATATTAAACTGTGATTGTGTCTGCATATTAAATGTAATTGTGGCTTAAATTGTATGTGTTTGAGAATGTGATCAGCATAGAAATAGGATTTTTGAATAATAATCCTTCCATGTATTTTAAATAACACAGTCAACAATGAAAGGGAATTCTTCCTTATTTGTATAAAGTAGACTTTCTTATTTATGACTGTATCAGAAAGGAATGTCTACAGACTACAAAAACTATTCTCAGAGGAACCTAGTTCTGGCAATAACACAAAAATTGCTGTATCAAAATGTTCAGCTGGAAGACTATAAAACATACTCTGATTTCCTAGAAAATTCAGAAACTAAGGAAAATGCAGACTGGAACATTTCTAAGCCTTACTTTGAATCAAGAAGCCGTATTGTGTCTGTGAATGGGACTACTAATGACTATCCATGACAATTTTTAGTAACACTCATGTTACAATAGGGGTATATTCCTTTAAAAAATAGGGTTTAAGATAAAAATATACTCGGGACGTAGCAACCTAGTAGACATATTTATATAATCGCAACCTATTGTCTGAGATGTTACAGAGAGATTTTTAGTGATGTCAGAATCTCTAAGTCCAGAGGTTTGGAAAAGCATAATCCAACACTTGTTAAAAACAGGGTTGCTTGGAAGGCTCTCTCCATCAATTCATAACATTCTTTTCCACCTAAATAAGTTCCTAATTCAAATGTTGAATGCTCTGAGACTAGGCATTGCTTATGATAATGCCAACAGTAAAACCAGGCAGTTTTACAGCATTATATTAATGGTGCAGGGAAGCCTCAGAAACTTCAGAGAAAACTGTTTCTTATTGCCATTATGACAACTTAAAGATATGCAAAAATATAGTTATGTGTGTCATATGGATTGGTTCTTTCTCTACAGGAATACTATGACTTGTAAATGAACTTTCCATGTGTACATGAGTATTGCATTTGGAAATGATGGCTATTGTAGACTTTCAAGTTCCTGAGAGGGGTCAGATGTGTTGAAGAGAATTCATTTTTCCTGTATCTATACAGACAAAGGGAAACCATCAAACAAGAGCTGCTGGGTTGACCTCAGGTCAGGCATTGCCTTGTGCTTGACAAAGCCATCTCCAGACAGTTTCACAGCAAGCCCACTGCAGGCCATGTTTGAGCCTGTTAAACAAGTTTCTGGCACCTTCGTAAAAACATATTTAGGAAAGAATAGAAAAGCAATGGAGAGAGAGGTTGAGTGAACATGGAGAACATGGAGAAACAACAGAGGAAACACCAAGGTCAGAAGAATAGAAGGTGTTCCATCGCAGAACAGTCATTGTAACACATGATGGAGCCCTGCTTTCCTGGAAATGGCTGAACCTCTGCCTGCCGATGGGAAGCACTGGATGAATTCCTTATTTTACTTTTTTTTTTTTTTTTTTTTTTGCATGCACTGCTTTTGCTTTATCTATCAAACTGTACTTATCTCAACCCGTGAGTTTTCTCACTTGTGCTCTTCCAATTCTCTCCCCCATCCCACTGTAAGGGACTGAGCAAGCAGATCTCTGGTGCTTAGCTGCCTGCTGGAGCTGAGCCACAGCAGGACACCATTGATATAATCTGTCACTAGCACAACCCATTCCAAAATAACCAACAGGAAGAACCACCAACTGAAGTGTTTCTTGGGCTTTGCTGATGCCAGCTGCTTGTAGGGATTGAGCGACCTCCTGGACTACAATGTTAGAAATCACTGTTGCAGATAATTATCATTCACCTCACTCTGCTTGTAAAATGCTTTGATGCTATTTGCCCCTTTGGAGTTCAGCCACAACTCTGCTGGACTGGAAATATGGTACTGGTTCAGCTGTGCATATTCTGTCTGAATCTGCTTCTGTATGATAGTTACTTGCAGACAGCTCAGCTCATGCAGCCTAAGCTGCTTCTGACATCCTGCGTGAAGAAAGTGAGACCTGTGCCATAAAATGACATGTGATACTTAAGCATTTGCCAAGTTCCGTACATGGAATTCATCACGTCTTATTGAAGGAAAAGTTTTGAAAGGAAACAATTTATTTTCACAAAGAAATGGCTCCAGGAGCTTATATTTGATCATGATATTGGACAATTGATTATTTTGTACCTAAATAATCCATTTACTTGTGGGTTCTAGTAGATATACTTTTCTGCATGTGTGCTATAAACCAATAAATTTGTTCAGCTATTATTTTGACCTCAAAGAGAAAGAAAGGGGAAAATAGTGCAGGTGTTTAAACTTTGATTTTACTTTCTAAGCCAAAAAACAACACCCAAGCAAGCAACCAACCAACCAACCAAAACCACCAACAAACTAAACCAAAAAAAGATTTATATAATGATCTTTAGGATCTCCTAGTATTAAGGAATTTGAAGAATTTTCTGTATACTGACTTTAAAAGGTTAATTTAAGCTTGTGGAAAATTGAAAAGCTTTTAGAGCAAATGGAAAGTCCTGTGGCCCGTTATATCTTTATCTGGGAAATTACTCAAACCTGAAGAGAAATGACTGAGGGTATAAAGAGTGCTGAAATGTCTTAAAACCATTCTCACAATGAGTAGAATTCTCCAACGTGCTTACTACAGGGTCTTAGCCCCTCCCACTCAAATCACTAAGAGAGCTTTTTCCATTGACCGTCCTACGTTCAGAGTCCATGTCCGGGACAAGAATATTTGAGAAACCTTCCCAGTGTTTTCAGCTGACAAAAGAAGTCTGAAATTGTCATGAGAGGCAGAATCACAGAATTGAAGGGGTTGGAAGGGACCTCAAGAGCTCATCGGGTCCAACCCCTCTGCCAAAGCAGGTTCCCTAGAGCAGGCTGCCCAGGTAGGCATCCAGATGGGCCTTGAATATCTCCAGAGAAGGAGACTCCACAACCTCCCTGGGCAGCCTGTTCCAGTGCTTCGTCACCCTCACTGTGAAGAAGTTCTTTCGCAAGTTGGTGCGCAACTTCCTGTGCTCTATCTTGTGGCCATTGCCCCTTGTCCTGTCCCCACAAACCACTGAAAAGAGGTTGGCCAAATCCCTGTCTCCCACACTTAAGATATTTGTAAACATGGCAGTTCTTCAAAAGTTTCCCGCTCAGTGTTACAGATCCCGAAGTAACTCAAAATAGTTCAGATAGACTTTTGCTTGAATTCAAGTGCTTGAGATATTGTTAGTAGTCTTTGAAGTTTTTGCGCTTCTATCACTGTTAGTTACAGATCTATTTCTATTCTATGTACACATATGAATGCTGTTCTGTTAAGTATAATTTGATTTGCTGCACATGAAAAACACTTTAAAGAATTATTTTTTAGCAAGGTGGGTTTTATTTATTTATTTATTGCCTTTCCTTTTTCTTGATGCCTGTAAAAGTTTATTCCTTCAGTAGACTGGCTTTTGTGTCTGTTATTAATTTCCTCTATTTCCTTTATATTCCATTTTGTGGCACAGTGCACATAAACTTTTAAGAGGTCTGTTTCAGTTCTTGAAAATGGTTTCATTTTTGTATTCATTGTGTTAAAACACTTATATAGTGTAACCTGGATGCTTCTATACCTTTTTAAAAATAATCTATTTAGATAACTTGAGACATGTAGGACATTATTTGAACTTCTTCATTACTTCATTCTTTTATTTGGTTCCAAAAGTAATTTTCATGTATGTGTCAGAAATTAGTGCTAAATTTAACACCAGATATGCTGCACTTATCCAGAAAGTGTTCTTTCCCTTATAGGCCTTTGTTCCATCAGGCTTTATTAAATTTGCTCTTTCTGGGACTGGCCTTTTCAAGATTGTCTCATTCTTCATTTACTTATGCTTACTCTGCTCCCCGTAGTGTGATAATTGGTAATCCAAAATCTAAAGAAGAAACTGAGGAGGTGACACAGAAATCTTGTATTCCAGGATGACTCTGAAAGCAAATTTTATATCTTTTGCATTATCAACTCGAGTGTCAATTTCTTCTTCTGATGTTTGTGCAGTTGTCATACAGGCCTCAGAAAACTCTTTGTTCAGCAATACATTTTTCTTAGTACACGTTTTCCCACCCAACTTCACCACATGCTGGGTCTGAGTGAAGGGAATACCAGCATGTTGGATAGATGGTCAGAGCAAAGACAAGAGCATGGTGCTCATTCAAGTTAACAGCTGAGTGTATAGCCAGCTCTGCGTAATCTTCTCTTAAGGACTTTTGGCTTAGTTGCTAAGGACGGATCAAATAAACAGGCCCCTGACTCCAATTAGAATTGGTGATTTAAAGTTCCTGTACAATATAAAATCTGAATTCATGAAAAATATCTCCGCCCAACTATCCAAATATAAATTTATCTGGAAAGCATGCGGTTCTCATCTCTGATGTTACTTTCATTGGAAAGCACGCGGTTCTCATCTCTGATGTTACTTTCATTTGAATCTTTTGACCATTCTTTTCTTTTCTACAGCTGAAGTCATACAAGGAGGTCAAACTAGTTCTGGATGGTGCTTTTGTCAAATGGAGTCCAATCTTGCCCCATCTGAGCTGTGCATATAGTAATATCTACCTCCTTTTGCTTGTGCTCCTGCTTGTGTGGCTATTCCTTAGCTGCCAAAAAAATAATTTAATAAAATAAATGACCTATTTTCAGCCAATCAGATCACTGATCTGGCACAAAAGGGGTTGCAAAAATATATATTTGAACCCATGGGATGGTAAGTTGGTAGCTGAATCTTAGAAGAACTTAAGTGCTGCCTGTGAAATTGCACTCTAACTATGGATTTTTCTTAGTAATATTTTTATTTGTCACAAAATATCTTTTTTTTTTGGTCTTGATTTAGCCAGTTGGAAAATAAACTTTTATTTGATAGTAATTTTATTCTACTCTTCACTACCTCAATTTTTCTTCTCATTTTACTGATCTGTGTGCTGTCTTAGCTCTGTCACCAATGTCTTCCTTCCTAACCTTGCCAGAGTTGTCTTTGTGCACAACACTGAAGAAGTGGCTTTAGTGCACTATACCTAAGTAAAAATGCATGCTGTCTGTGCAGATATATGCTTGGTGTAAAGTGGGTGCATTCTTAAATCTGTTAGATACTTTGTGAATTTAGACACTGATTGTTAAGGTAAAGATTTTGTTGTCACAGTGCCAAAACATACCCTAGGGATTCAGGCTTACTGAAAGCAATTTATATTGCATGTTTCAGCCCCCCAAAATGAATTTGTGCCACAAAAAACAACACAGGACTTTTCTCCACATCCTCCTCTCAACCACATAATCTGGAAGAAAGCTAGTAGAAGCACTTCCATATGGAAAAAAGATAGCTGCAGCCAAAACAAGTTGTTCAGCTTATTAGAATCAGTATGAATAAGTTCATTGAAAATTTGGCATGTCTAAATGCTATTTTCTAAAGAAATGATTAAATGTTGATCATATTTCTCATTTAAATGAGATTTTGAACAAATGACAAAATATTTTGTGCATGGGGGCAACAAATATTTTCACTATGTGAAAATTTAGATTGTTGTGATAATTTCCAAGTTTTGTGAATGGCAGCATTCTAAAGCTAGTAAAAGCCAGAAGGGAAAAAATAAAATAAAATAAAATAAAATAAAATAAAATAAAATAAAATAAAATAAAATAAAATAAAATAAAATAAAATAAAATAAAATAAAATAAAATAAAATAAAATAAAAGTCCAAATACCCCAAACTCTGAATGAGAAATTTATCTTCCAGAAAACGATTTATGGAAAGAGTAATTAGGCTTATTCTTTACCAAAAGTTTTAACAAAGTACTAAGATTTATATATATAATTCAGGCAAGTATAAATTCTGTGTCAGGCAACACAGGTAGCCTATATTCATGACTGTCATGAAGGCAAACCTACGATACGTGTTTTCATTTCCTAGCACTGTGAAGGTGCATCTTGCTGGACTGGCTGATTCAGACCATAATCATAGAGTCATAGAACAACACATTTGGAAGGGGCCAACAAAAATAATCAAGTCCAACTGCAGGGTCTGCACAGGACCACCCCAAAAGCAAACCATATGTCTGAGAGCATTGTCCAAACACTTCTTGAAATCCAGCAGGCTCAGTGCTGGGACCGCTTCCCTGGGGAGCCTGTTACAGTGCTCAAACACCCTCTTGGTGAAGAAGTTTTTTCTAACACCCAGCCTGAACCTTCCCTGTCGTAGCCCCGTTCCCTTGGGTGCTATTACTGGTCACTGAGAAGAGGTCAGTGCTTCCCCTTTCCTTGTGAGGAAGCTGTAGGCCTCCATAAGGCCTACCCTTAGTCTCCTCCTCCCTGGGCTGAACAAACCAAGTGACTTCAGCCACTCCTCATATGTCTTCCCCGCTAGACCCTTCACCATCTTCATAGCCCTCCTTTGGACACTCTCTAATAGTTTTATGTCCTTCTTATATTGTGGTGCCCCAAACTGCACCCAGTAGTTGAGGTGAGGCCACACCAGCACAGAGCAGGGCAGGACAATCCCTTCCCTCAGCCAGCTAGCAATGCTGTGCCTTATGCGCCCCTGTGTACAGCTGGCCCTCCTGGCAGCCAGGGCACATTGCTGTCAGCTTGCTGTCAACCAGCCTCCCCCCCCAGATATCTTTCTGTAGGGTTGTACTCCAGCTTCTTGTGCCCTAGTTGTCTGGTATATGAAGGAAGAATATATGTTACTTACCATTTAGATAAATCAGTCAAATTCATCTAAATGCATAGGCCTTCTGCCTTTGAAAGGAGAGGACTGAAGATGGGAGCTGTGGATATTTTCACCTTTATTCTGAAATCCTTGAATTTTGTGTCCCAATTCTGTCCTCTGGAATAATAATATTGTCAGTTTGTAATCACCATCCTCATCTAAATTTCTTCCACTTGAAAAGGCAAATTCAGGTCTTATATTTTCTACCCTGCTTCTTACTCATCACTACATTTACTGAACATTTACTTCCTTAATTGTAACCATTTAACTATTTCTAAAGTTATTAATTTCTAAGGTAACAGCCTAGAATCATATCCTTAGCTAATAAAAGCTATTTATGCCAAGGGACATAACCAGTGCGTGCTAGCATACAAAATGCTACAGGATGAAAGTTTATTTCTGGTGCAACTTAAGGCAAAGACTGATTTTGAAAACATTTTCTATGGTTAAATCTTGGCCAATCACTGTCTACCAGAAATAGCAGTGTTTGTGACTACCTGATTCTCATTCAAGTTTTCATCTCTTCTATCACGTCAGAACAGGCTTTGCATTAGATGATCCAGGACTTTCTGTCTGGCAAAGTCTATATTTATATGTTAGCAAAAGGTTATTGGCACAGGCAACATCAATTGAAGCACATCTTCTTTCTGCACAACTTGTTGTAGCTTAAGATGATCAGGCACTTAAGTGCTCACTGCCAGTTACCTAAATACACTTCCACTCTGCCATGAAGGGTAATTATGGCAACCCTGCACAACAAGACTAATTTTGTCTGTCTATAAAATGTTTTCATGGTATACAATTTCCTTGATATTTTGACAGACCAGACTTAACGTATATATAAATATTTGTGGTTGCTAAGCTACCAAATATATTTATTTTAGACCTTGTATAATGTTATTTTGAGGCAGAATATGTTGCTTTTTTAGACCTTATAGTGAGAGAGGTTTACAGATTAATGTATGCTTTTCTGTCATTTCCCGTGCAAGTCTTTCATGGAGTGCACAAAGGTGAGCAAGTCTGACTTATTTTGCTATGGTGTCTTCCCTCCCTTTTTGACTATTTTCTCTAACACGTGGCTTGTTTTATGTAACAGAATCAAAGAGCCTACATTTACTAATACAGAACTAAAGCATGGAAACTAAAAAGTAAAATGTCTATGGTCTACTTTTAGAATGGTATTGGGAAGAAAGAGGGAAAACTGTAGCTACGAGGACAGAGAACACTGTTGATGAGATATGACTGAGTCTGACCCTCCAACCTACTCTGTGGTGTCATCAGCATATCTCCTGGACCTGCTAAGTCTTTCATTTTCTGGGAGAAGTTTTTGTTACCAGGTGGTGAAGAATGATGCAGGGAAGGATGATGAAGTAAGCTTACCTTCATCAGACAGAACAATGTCTTACTGAGCCTCTCTATTGAGCAGATGGTAGACATGAACTCAATTACTTTTTCTTTCCTTTTCAGTCTCTTGGCACTCATCTAGCAACACTTTAAAAACTTGCCAGTTTTTTTCCAAGCCAACCCATCTCCCAGTTTGGAATAATGTTTGTCTGGCATAGGATCAGTCTAACCAATTTCTACTGCCTCTGATAGAAGGGCTCAGAAGGTTAACATCCAGCCACAGAACTACCACCTTCTGCCTCCCTGTAGTATCAGCTTTGGGCTACAACTGCCTGACACACATTAAAAGTCTTGGTGGGCTGCAATAGATATGACCTTAGAGAGAATGCTGATAGTAACATGTATTTAAACTGTTACGTATAGTGTGGATCTGCATTTTTAAATGCCAGTAGGATTTTTATGCATTGAGAGGCTTCATTTTCTCATTTATTCCATTTTCGTTTACTCCATTTTAGGGTTCTGGATCATTCTAAAAATCAGATCTTATATGCTAATGAGTTGCAGTATAATTGCACTGATTTGTCATCTCAGGTCAGTATATAAGAAATTGTCTTGGGGCAAAAGGGATCACAGTCTGGAAAAGTTCTTTGTACACATTTGTTCTATGCTAGAATATTGTCTAGCACAGCAAAGTCCTTTTCTCTGACTACTGTCCTCAGGTGTTACAGCACAAAAATTCTTAATGCAATGAGCAGCAGTTCAGGCCAGCTCTTACTATGACTTATCAATACTGTCAGGAAGGAGGTTATTTGTTATCAGAAATATTTTGTTCTTATTCAGTATCATGTCAGTAATGTTACCACTGCAACACTTAAAAAGGAGACAATATATTTTCTTCTTTTTTTAAGCTGTAACACACTGTACTTCCCATATCCTTAAGCCCTTAGGAAACACTGGATGCTTTGGTTACTCTGTCTTCCAGAACTGCAGGGTACTTTTAAGTAGAAAGAATGAGACCATTTGCTGTTGAATTGTGGCAGAATAGTGAACAGTACATGAGAATATTTCAGTTGTGAATGAGGTTGTATACCAAGTGTGTTCTTACCCAGCGTTTATTTGTCATTTTAGAAAACAAGTTTGTAAATTACTGCCACTTTTTGCCTTTCTCTTGTACCTTAAATATAGAGAGATGGCATTCTTCTCCTCCACAACTCTCTCTGAATACAGGATAGCATAAAGATAAATGCAAGCAGTAAACCATTCAGTTGCAGTCTTAGTTCTGGACTGGAACAAGTTGGATTCTTCAAACACACAAGAATAATAGGTTCTTGGCTGCATTAAATCAGTGAGTGAGAAATCCAGCAGATCCTGGGGGCAAGCCACATATCACATCTGGCTAAAATTCAGAAACTGGCAGAGTTTCACTGCTTTGGGAAATTTAAAGTGAATGTGAAGTTCAACTTCATCAACAATTTTAGTTACTGCTTGGGAAATGGAAATAGTACAGATGTCTAGCATTTACAGTCCTGTACTAAAACTTGTAAATCAAGAAGCAAAGCACTGCTAGTTTTCACTGAGTATTCAGTTTCATTATAGTCTATTTCTGTATCCCTTCAGTTTTCTTCTAAAAATAGCGATTGTAAGTACTAAATAGTTTATATAATGTTAAATAGTGTATATTCATACATAAGATTGATCACAACAGTGTTTTAAAACATATGTGAGATTGCCACTTAAAATGTTATCCCCCCCCCCCCCCCCAAAAAAAAAAAAAGTGGATGTATTGGGTTGGATTTATTGCTTTATTAATTTAAGCATCCAGCTAATGAATATTTTACACAATAAATTATAAAAAACCCTCACATAATAAAACTGTTTTGTCAACTTCATAGCGTCACTCTGAACAGCAGTTCTTAAAATATAAAGCCATTGTAGTTACTGAAAATATTGTCGTACTGTAGAAATTCACCATATCAAACTGCTGTTAATCAAAGTCGCCTGTTAAACTTAGACAAAAAATTTACAGCAGTAAGTATTGCCTGTCACTTTCACCACCTACCTAACTGAATGAGCTTGTCTCATAAGTTAACTATTTCTTTCTGAACACCTCTATCACTCTCCATGTATTTCTTTTGTACCTCCTGTTTTTTCTTTCTTCCCCAACCCAATCTCAGATTATCCATTATCTGTTTCCATAGAGTCATAGAATCATAGAATGGTCTGGGTTGAAAAGGACCTTAAAGATCATCTAGTTTCAACCCCCCTGCTCTGGGCAGGGTTGTCAACCACTAGAGCAGGCTGACCAGTCACATCAAGCCTGGCCTTGAATGCCTCCAGAGATGGAGCATCCACAACCCCACTGGGCAGCTTTCTGTACTCTGTGGCTGAAAGTCCACTTTCTCTTTCTCCATAAACTCTTGGAGTTCAATTGTATCTTATCTTAACTAACAACACTCCCTTTGAGATTTCTCTACTTCCAATCACTTTCTCATTTTTTTTTGTGTTGAAGCCACCCTACTGTTTTCCAATTGCCTGAATTGCCTGTCATGTTCATAGTCACTTTTTTTTCTTTCCCTTTTTTTTTTTTTTACTTGGAGGATATATGTTGTAGTTTTCTTGACTCTTCTTGTTAGCTAGGAAAGACATGGATCAGGCTCTCAGTCTTTATTTGAGGTTTTCAGTGTATTTTGACTCAAAATTTCATTAAAAATCAAAGAAGTGAGAATGTAACTTGGAAGCATTTTCCTTAACTAGTGATTTGTCTCCATCTCAGCCACTTAAATGGAAACCAAAGCAGAGATATGTAACATAAATAAGTGTTGTTTTGTACTGGTGTTGCAATGAAATGAGGAGCTGAAATTATCAGAGTAGGAAACTAGGAATCCATACAGTGCTGGTTGTGGGGGCATTTGTAAGAATAACTCTGTGGTGCCACACCTTTTCAAAACTAGTATTTTTCACATCATTCACCTATTATTTGTTCAGATGTTTTACTAGTGTCAGTAGTTGTCAGTGTGTTTTGCCTTTTAGCACATATATCTTGTTGCACTTGTATTCTTATTATGTTAGTTGATGTCATAGGTTTGCAGGTGTTTTTCTGCCAGCTGACTTCACCTGTTTCCCAGAAGGCCTGTACATGTCTTCTGAATGATCCTCTGATGATTATTTCAGTTCAGTAGTTTGCCCATAAGAAGTCTTTTTTTTTTAATTTTATTTTTTTTTGCTTGAACTGTGATGGTTCTAATGGGCTTATATTGTTAATGTTTTCATCTTCATTGTCTTTTTTTTTTCCTCATATATTTTAAAATTTCTTTTCTTAATAAAGTACAGCCATGTCTATTAAGCACAAGTAGTTTTGCTCATGCCTGAATCTGTATTTGGTAATAATGCCTGCATTTGTGTTTTCTCCAGTATTTAGGAGTCTGTGATGAAAACTGTGGTTTCAAAAAAGTTTTGTAACAGACTCCATGAGACAAGTCAGTCTTGTGAGGCTTTTATGTTTGCAAAAAATGACTGTACAGCATCTTTTCTTTACACCCTGACAGAAGCACAACTCTGAGGAAGCAGTCACCTTTGTCCATGATCATCAATGAAGACTGAGATAGGTGTGTGCAATTCAGTATTCAGCCTATATATTTCAGCACATCCTCTTAGAGGTTGTGCAGTTTTGTTTTCCCTGGGGTTGTCTTTAGGAGATTAGACAGAACCCATTAATCTCATTAAAGGTTACTGAATCAGACAGAAATTAAAGTAGTTTAAAGAAGAGAAGTAGTTTGCTTACAGATTGTAACTTACACACAGAAAACATGGTTAGGTATTTTGCACCTAACCTGATAACACTCTCTGTTGAGCCCATAGTAGTCCTGGAGGCCTGTATTTACATGCCTTTGGTAGGACAAGTATCAGTAAATTTCTTTGGTAGGGCTAGCATCCTCTTTGTACACCAATCGGTCCTCAGATAGTGTAATTCATAAACAGGGTGTAGTTTCAATATAATTTTGGAAAATATTTGATTGATTTTGATTTGAAAGGAAAGCTATATGAATTCTGACCCTAATTTCATCTGGAAGTTTCCACTATATTTTCTTTACAAGGGCCTTGGTGATGGCCAGTGCTAAAGGTGACAGTTTTATGTCTATTATGAGAATGATAGTCTTATTATTGTTTATTTCTGTTAAATAGCTCATGCTGTGATCTCCAGCAGCAGCAACCTGTTTCAGAAGGATCTCTTACACTTTTCCCTTGTTTTTTTTTTTAAACTGTACTATGAAACAGAATTGATTGCTATTGAATAGCCACAAAAATTGTCACAGTATAGACAATATGTGAAGTATGTCTTTAAAAGCATAAGAAACATGTATGTGCACCTAAGAAGTATCCTCTTGTGATAACAGACCAAGACATGAGTTTCAATCTGTATCTGATTAAATTTTAGAACTTGAACCATGTATAATTCACGGCATGTGGTATTTTATCCTGATGACACGTCCTATCTGTCATCCTATCTGAGCAATTTCTCAAAGAAAGATGATATGTATATTTCTAAGGCTTTTTTGCTCCCTGCCTTTTATGAAGGATGGCAATCCAAAATGGCAATTTAGAGTAAACTTGAAGGGTAAAAAGTATTTATTTTTAGAGCTGAGTATAGGAATTTCTAAAATGCAAATGAAATGCTTATAAAATTAGGAATCGTATCAAGCACTGTTTCACTATGTAAAATAAGTGTAGTTCAGTTTATAAATACTTTAATTACTAAAAAGCATTTCTTCAATGTATGCTTAGAATTAGCAGTGAGTTTTATTTTTAAGAAATCTATTCTGATGTGTTTGCTTTTAAGATATGTTTTAGGAAATCTAGATAAATAAACAGAGATGATCAAATCTGTATTCCATTAAAAATTACCATATGGCTAGGCATTTACTGTGTTACAAAAATGAGAAAGTGAAGGGGAGGGGGGCCTATATTTCCCTTAATGTGTATATGCAACTCCATTAAAATTAATGATTAATATATTCTAAGTGTAGATAGCATCTCATGTTTAGGACCACATCCTGGTTTTATACTCCTTAGAGGTGGTTCATTTAAAGACTAACATATCATTCTTCAGTACTGTACTACTCCTCAGAATCTATTAGGAAAGCTGAGAACCCTTTTTCTTAAAATTTGGAATTTAGCTCCTTTCTAAAAATATCAAATCCAAGGTAACTGTGCATTCTTATCTGCCTCAATTTGTTTCCATTTGTCAGACTGTGGTCACAGCATGCTTTGTTATAATTGGCAGGTTACCAGTAGTAAATCACTTGCAAAATTTGTTAAATCAAAGGTTTTATAAGAGATCTTGCTTTATTGTACTGCTGAAATCTTCCTTAGTTGCTGAGTACAATGCCAGGTCCCATCACCATGTTGTGTCTATAAACCAAGGCACTATGAGGCATTCACACATAACATAGCATGAATCTTAAACTATATAGTTATTTAACAACAAATAAAGAAGTTCCACTTCAGTAAGACCCCTAGGCATAGAGGCCGTGCTGGAAATCTTTGGAATGCAGAGGAGACAGATTGTGAGGGAAGCTAATTAGAATTTATGTCTAAAAAAATAGTGTTCATAGTTTGTACATCAGTGATATTACTCATGAACTCACGTTACCATGCATGCTATGCACTGGATAGCAATATTCCTGGCACAGCATAGCCTTTGATGACAGAAGGCTCTAAGATAAGGAAGTAAACTCCTGCACACTTTGCACATCTTTTCATCGTCATGCAGTGAAAAATGTCAGATAAGATGCAGTCATGAGAGAGTTGATTAGGAAAAGAAAAATATGCCCTTTCTTCAGTTTTAATGCATGAACTATACTCTTTTCCTTCTATGATTCTAGAAGGCTTTGTCCTTCAAATACTTATGTATATGAAAACCTTTTCTTGTTTGGTTATTCTTATTATGGTCAACAAAATTATTCACCTAGAAGTATTGTTTGTGAGCTGAAATTATTTTCATGCCATGAATGAGCTAGTCTTTTTTAAATATTTGCAACTTGAAACCGAGTGTCATTGAATTTCAGCTGTTGGGAAGTGGAACATTTTATGAATGATGTCCTTGCTAGAGTTGTATTATACATATTTTCATCAATACAAGCGAACTGCCATGGATGATGATATTAATAATAATAGCAAAGAGCACTGCTGTATTATACTAGCAAATAAGAAAAAAAAAGTTGGAAAGATGTGAGCTAGGAAAGGTCTGTTAGTGGAAGGAACAGATTTAACAGCCATGTGTGTAAAGGTACTTAAAGCTGTTATCTTTCTTTCTAACTTGTTTTTTAAAACTCTTTTTTAGATCCAGTGCTTCTCTTGGTAAATTTTCAGCTGTTAAATGCTTGTGTAGTTAATGTCACTCAATTAATCACTTAACATGTCAGAGAAAATATTTGAAAATGGAAAACAAGAGAATTTCAAAGTATTTGTGTCAAAAAGCAGGGAGTACTGAGTGTATTCCCTTACCTCATTTGTTTGGAAAAAAGGGAAAGGCAAATGCTTCCAGTATTACTGTAAGCAGAAAGAGAAGTACTTTTAAAAGAGAAGCTTCATAATGAATTCTGAAACCTAAAGTTTCTTACTTGTCTACTTTCGTATTATACCAACTGATCTAGGAGTTTTATTATAGCATAGTTTGAGGGAGTAAAGAAAAACTTCTCTTTCTTCATTTAGTTGGTTCAAACTCATCCCTAGAGGTCTGATTCTTCTTCTGATAAAATCAACAATAAAAGTTGTCTTTACTACTTTGGACTTTGAAACACACCTTAAGTACATGATTGGGTCCTGGATATACATGTAGAGCTGATTAACGTCTTTAAAACAACCACCAATGTTGAACAGTTTTTTTACTTGTATATCTTGACAACTACCAATACAGAGATGATTTTCTACATAAAATTATGAGGAAGAGTTAGTAAATATTTCAAACATAGAGACATGACCTATCCTGGATAGAAACAGACACAGCTTAAAGGACGACTGCTTCAGGTAATTATGATGTTAAAAATAGCAGAAAGTGAGCTTTACTGTATCTGGATAAATACATTACAAGGTCATAGAATCATGGAATGTTTTGAGTTGGAAGGGACCTTAAACATCATCTAATGCCACTCCCCCTGACATGGGCAGGGACACCTCCCAGTAGACTAGGTTGCTCAAAGCCCCATCCATCCTGGCCAAGAATATTTCCAGGGATGGGGCATCCACAGCTTCTCTGGGCAGCCTGTTTCAGTGCTTCACCATCCTCTTAGTAAAGAATTTCTTTCCTATATCTATTCTAAATATACCCTCTTTTAGTTTGAAGCCATTACTCTAAGTGCTATCATTGCACTTCCCGGTAAAGAGTTCTCCTGCTTTCTTGTGAAAAAAATAACATGAAGATGAAATCACAAGCTGAGGAGCTACTCTTCCTTCACAAACCTTCATAAATATCCTGCAAAAGCTGAGGAAAGAGGAAAAAATATTCGTTCTATCTGAGGAAAGAACATTTATTCTCTGGCTAAATTGTCCAGAAATCAACAGACTCCTGTCAATAAATCTTTAATGACACATCTTTGTGGATCAATGTTTAGTGATCCAAATCACTAAATCAAAACCACAGACCAATTATATAAACTTTTATAAATTTTATGAATTATTTTTATAAAATTATATAAATATATATTAAAAAGGAAACAATCACAAACAAACAAACAAACAAAAAAAAACCACCACAGAATAATCTGAACTCCCTCTTCTGTTCTTGTGATTTTTTTCCCCTTAATATCTAACCAGAACTTCTTTTTGTAATATCTAAACAGAACGTTGTACCTTGTATCTGTTTCCCATTGTCCTTTGCACTTCCAAGTGCACAGACTAAGTGTGGTTTGTCTTCTCTATAGCTTCCCATTAGGTAACTGAAGGCAGAAATAATATTCCCTCTCTACCCTCTTTTCTTAAGACTGAGCAAACCTAGCTCTCTCAGCCTTTTCCCATAAGTCAAGTTATAGCTGTAAGAGTTTAATCTAGTTCAACATTTTTTACAATATTTAAGATTTCAATGTACATCCAGGTCTCTGGTAAAATACCAGTTCATGTGATGATTGCTGGTGATCAGACTGAGCATATTCCTGATCCTGAAGTCCCTTAGTTCTTGTTTTTTTGTTTGTTTGTTTGTTTTTTTTGTTTTGTTTTTTGTTTTTTGTTTTGTTTTGTTTTGTTTTTTAGTCATACTTACTGGTCAACATGTATGTGATTAGTGCTGGGGCACAGATTTTGGACATATTCTTTAGTTTCTTTAACATAGGAGTCAAACTACATGCTTTGTTGGTCCAGTTCCATGTTTTATAGTTTGGAATAAATATAATTATGATCTAAATGGAAAATACAGTAGTCTGAATTGCAGTACAGCTGCATTCTTTGTTGAGTGGGTTGAATACCAGTCAAGCTGTGAACTTAAGAGACTGAAATTTCATATCCTCCTTTAATCATGCTGCATTCTTTGTTGATGAAGCAATACAATTTAACTGTAGAGAATATTTGCTGATCTGCAAAAGTGTGTTTTTGTTGTCAAATATACTTGAGATTCGTTGCCAAATATACTAGAAAACAAACAACTAAGATAAAAATGTTTGCAACCTATGACATAGCAAGCACATTAACAGGCACTATGTATCTAAGACTAATAAAGAGGCTTATTCTGCTTTCAGATACTCTAGAGAAAATTAGACCTTCTGAGATTCAGAGATTTAACTAAATCTATAGCACTCTACATTAAGATCATACTATAGCCCAGGTCTGTAATTGTATCTTTGGTTGTTATTTACTAGTATATAATAAATTTAGTAAATAGAGTAAATATATATATATATAAATACTACTTTGCAGTACAGTATAGTTGCTATTCTGTACTATACTGTATTTGTGTGCCCTGAGCAGGATGAAAGATGCTATACAAAAGCTATTTTTTTCTTACAAAGATATCTGGACTGAGAAAAAACATCATGTTGTGCTGATTTCAGAAATTACTTAAATGATAAGATGTGTGCAACCTTAGCTTATGCATGTCAACTGCAACATGTGGAAAGTGTTGGTAGTCCTAGTGACTTTAGTGATCTTCGCTAAGCTTTTCTACATTATTTCTTTTACTTTCTGCCTTTCTGATGTTAGATTCAAAGAAGTGACTAGAACCATGTGACTGAAAAGTGATAGGAAGGTATTTTATAACTTGCTAATGAGCTACAAATTAAATTTGTAAATGTTGTGAACCTATGGAATTATCCAGAAGATGAATAATTTTAAAACGTTGTTAACTTTTTATCTGAAAGTCTATGTTCTCTTAAAATAAAAGAGATCCTTGAACACTAGAATAGGAGTATAATACAAATAGGTTTTATTTTCTTGAAAATAAAGTATTATGCTAGAGAGTACAGTATGTTTTCCCCTATACTTATGAGGTATATGTAGGTGAATAATTTGATTAGCAAAATGATTTCTAACTCTGTATATGAAGATGCACTGTAATTCACCAAAAGCAGGAGAGAAGTTTTTTAAAGAAAAGAGTGAAGCAAAGAAACTCAGAATAAGTCTACGCACTAACAGATATGGCTCTCAATTGTGGTGCATTGCTCTTTCAATAAAAACTGCAATGTAAGCATACTACTGACACATCGTATTTGAAATAAGCCAAAATGAATGCAAATAATAAAGTATCAAAACTATGGCATTACAGTAATGTAAACTCATACCTTGCAGCAAGAGATAATATAGAATGATATACCAGCTTTTAAATCCAGGTATTTCTTTGGAATACCTCATAATTATTAGACCGGACAGGAAGACTGTAGGACTGGCAGGTAGTATGCATGTCTGTGTACTTTTTGTCAGAGTGCTGATATGTGTACGTTCATGCTGATAAGAGTGGTGACAGAAATACAAAATCCCCAACTGCTTCAGGGAATGAAAAAGAGGGCTGGAGAGCAAAGCTTCCTCCCCCTGCCTTTCTCCACACAACGTACACCACATCAAAAGGCAGAAAGAGCTTCTCTGTTCTCTTCACAGTTAACCAAAATTCCTTTTCATTAATCTCAGACAAACGACCGTCAAACAGGCATGGGACTTTACTCTGTAACACAGGAATGAGATCTTCACAGCATCATTAACATTCTTTAAAACTGTTTCTTGGATATCAGAAATTCTTGGTGTTGGACCTGTGAAATACATTTTTCCTGTAAGAGCTATGTTTATGGTATGTATCTCACAATCTGCTTATAAGTGCCTATAATGCTTATAAGAACATTCAGAGGGGAATGACTCAGCAGGAGATAAATCCCATCACACATCACATAACTGATCTGAAAATGTTCATTAGCAGATATGTAATACTTGCTTTGGCACTTTTTTGCAGAGCATCCAAACATTCTGGAATGGACATTCAGGCTTTTTGGTATCACAACAGATACGTGATCCAGGTAATAAGCATATATCTCCCAAGGACCTAGAATTAGAGATGAACAAGCACTGATGTGTGGCCTTGTATGGCCTTTTGCGGACATACACTCTTCCAGTGCAAATGTGAATGTAACCTTTGTCTATTGTCCACAGAGAGGTACATGCACAAACTGTAGCTGGAAAAAGCAGAGTCTGCAATAGAAGCAGAGATCAAAGATCCATAGCTGAAGAGAAAAATCTGGATACCTTCCTCACCCACCCACCAGAAATAAAAATATCCCCAAACAAACAACAAAAAACATTCAAACTACAGTAAGATTCAAGGTTAAAAGCTTTAAGGCTCTTCAAGCATTTCCAACTTTGGTCTGAAATTGATTTAACAGGGCTGTTTTCCATACTAGAATACATTTATATAGGTTCAGATGATCTGAAGTTAAAAAAAGATTGGGGTTCAGACTCCCTCTTCAGCCTGGGTTCATATTTCACAGGCAAAATTCAAATTGCCTTGCCTGTGGACTAACAGATGGAGTTAATCTACTACTGTAGGAAACTACTTGCAAAACACACAGGCAAGCCAGCATCCATGCCCATTTTTGTATGAAACTACCACACACAGCAGCAGAAAGGAAACTTTTACCTTCAGAAATTGGCACTAGGATTCATGAAACTAAAAGGGTTTCTATCAAGAGATAAAAAGTTTTAGTGCCATAATATTACTTCATAAAAAGAAAACTGTCTGATTTCATTTACACAAATGTTTATTTCAATCTAAACTGTTTCTGAAGGTATTTCAAAAAGACAAAATAGTTGCCTGCTGTAAAATATGTATATTTTGCTTAAAAAAGAATTGGAACCAAGCTGATACACAAAATAAGGAAAAGAATGTATGATCTGTATTTTTGTTCTGCAGTCTTCTTTACCTTATACTTCCATGCATGCTAAGGAAAAATAAAATAAATCACTCATTGATTAGAAATAACTGTTTGTTTGTTTGTTTGTTTGTTTGTTTGTTTGTTTTTCCCCTTTGGAGGAAAAGAACAGAAGCTACCACTTAATTTTCCTTAGTGTCTTAGTGCCAAATTAATAGTAATTTTGAGAGATTAGTTGTGCTTCCAATAATTTACTTTTATTCTTATGAACAAAGTCAAAGGATGATAAATATCAGGTAACAGCTAATAATAGAGACTCCAAATTTCTCTAACTGGTTATTTGTTAAAGAAACTGATTACAGGGGTATTATGGGTGCAGTTAATGTTCAAGCCATGTGGAAACAGGAATATCTCTTCCAAACTCTCTCTACTAGCAATATTCCCAATTTCTCCACCTTCACAACTGGATCCTCCAATTTTCAGGCAGAGTAGATTAGATGGGAGAAAACATCCCCTGTTTTTTTCTTTATGAAACCAAAAGTTCAGCTTTCGGATTATACACGAGTAGAGTAGTAAAGGTGTACTGATGTTTGGAGAATTACTGTGGTCTTCTGTTTTAATTAATAGCTTAGTTGCATCTAATTGTCTTCTGAATACGACCTTATATTGCTATTCTTTCTACAGAAAATATCAGCAACATGTGAAGAGGAACAAGAAAAAAAAACATGTAAAGATACAGCTAAAAGCACTACATTAGATTAAAAACAAAAAAAAAAAAAACAACAAACAAACAAAAAACAAGTCAGGAACTGCTAAATTGGTGGTTGCCTATGTACTCTTAAATCTCTCCCATGTGTCTGTCCCATGTACTGAATGAGGCAGGGGTCCTGTGGGAAAACAAGATAAGAGTATGTAATTAAAGACTCTATCATAATGCATATGCATATAACACTACATTGCACACACAACGTGTGGTTCATTTTCTTTCTCATCCTGTCCCTGCAGAGAAGATGAGAGAGAAAATGAACTACACATGACAGATGTTAGCAACATCAGTTAATGCATTTTTAGAAGGCAGTTAGATACTAAAGTTGTTTAAAGGATGTTGAAGAACAGAAGTGAAGAGAAGAGAAGAGAAGAGAAGAGAAGAGAAGAGAAGAGAAGAGAAGAGAAGAGAAGAGAAGAGAAGAGAAGAGAAGAGAAAGAGAAGAGAAAGAGAGAGAAGAGAAGAGAAGAGAAGAGAAGAGAAGAGAAGAGAAGAGAAGAGAAGAGAAGAGAAGAGAAGAGAAGAGAAGAGAAGAGAAGAGAAGAGAAGAGAAGAGAAGAGAAGAGAAGAGAAGAGAAGAGAAGAGAAGAGAAGAGAAGAGAAGAGAAGAGAAGAGAAGAGAAGAGAAGAGAGAAGAGAAGAGAAGAGAAGAGAAGAGAAGAGAAGAGAAGAGAAGAGAAGAGAAGAGAAGAGAAGAGAAGAGAAGAGAAGAGAAGAGAAGAGAAGAGAAGAGAAAAAAGAGAAGAGAAGAGAAGAGAAGAGAAGAGAAGAGAAGAGAAGAGAAGAGAAGAGAAGAGAAGAGAAGAGAAGAGAAGAGAAGAGAAGAGAAGAGAAGAGAAGAGAAGAGAAGAGAAGAGAAGAGAAGAGAAGAGAAGAGAAGAGAAGAGAAGAGAAGAGAAGAGAAGGGAAGAGAAGGGAAGGA